>NC_061509.1:289242281-289422550 GCF_022539505.1 Lolium rigidum | reverse complement strand
TGTGAAATGCAAAAGTATAAAGATGTAGATGGTGACATTATAAAATTAAAATTGTTCCCTTTCTCACTAAGAGGAAGAGCTAAAGATTGGTTGTTATCTCTGCCTAAGAATAGTATTGATTCATGGACTAAATGCAAGAATGCTTTTATTGGTAGATATTATCCCCCTGCTAAAATTATATCTTTGAGGAGTAGCATAATGAATTTTAAACAATTGGATACTGAGCATGTTGCACAAGCATGGGAAAGAATGAAATCTTTGGTTAAAAATTGCCCAACCCATGGACTGACTACTTGGATGATCATCCAAACCTTTTATGCAGGACTGAATTTTTCTTCACGGAACCTATTGGATTCAGCTGCTGGAGGTACCTTTATGTCCATCACTCTTGGTGAAGCAACAAAGCTTCTTGATAATATGATGATCAATTACTCTGAATGGCACACGGAAAGAGCTCCACAAGGTAAGAAGGTAAATTCCGTCGAAGAAACCTCTTCCTTGAGTGATAAGATTGATGCTATTATGTCTATGCTTGTGAATGATAGGAATAATGTTGATCCTAATAATGTTCCGTTAGCTTCATTGGTTGCTCAAGAAGAACATGTTGATGTAAACTTCATTAAAAATAATAATTTCAACAACAATGCTTACCGAAACAATTCTAGTAACAACTATAGGCCATATCCTTATAATAATGGCAACGGCTATGGTAATTCTTATGGGAATTCTTACAACAATAATAGGAATTCACCCCCTGGACTTGAAGCCATGCTTAAAGAATTTATTAGTACACAAACTGCTTTTAACAAATCTGTTGAAGAAAAGCTTGGGAAAATTGATATACTTGCTTCTAAAGTCGATAGTCTTGTCGCGATGTTGATCTTTTGAAATCGAAAGTTATGCCTAATGAAAATCATCATAATAAAATTACTACTACAGCAAATGCCATCCAAGTTAGAATTAATGAGAATATAAGATTGATGGCCGAATTGCGTGCTAGGTGGGAAAGAGAAGAAAATGAAAAAGAAGATAATATAGCTAAAGTTTGTACTATAACCACCACTAGTAATGCTAATTCTACACAAGTTGCTGCACCTCCTACTATTAATAATAAAAGAAGTGGTGTTAGCAATGTTTCCACTTCTAATGCAAAGCGCGAAAAACTGCCCGAAACTGCTAAAACTGCTGAAACTGCTTGTGATAAAACTGCTGAAATTTTTTCCAACATTGGGGATGATGATCCCATTGCTTTAGATTATAATGGTTTGAATTTTGATGATTGCCACATCTCTGAAGTTATAAAGTTCTTACAAAAACTTGCTAAAAATCCTAATGCTAGTGCTATAAATTTGGCTTTCACGAAACATATTACAAATGCTCTCATAAAAGCTAGAGAAGAGAAACTAGAACGCGAAGCTTCTATTCCTAGGAAGCTAGAGGATGGTTGGGAGCCCATCATTAAGATGAAGGTCAATGACTTTGATTGTAATGCTTTATGTGATCTTGGTGCAAGTATTTCGTTATGCCTAAGAAAATTTATAATATGCTTGACTTGCCACCGTTGAAAAATTGTTATTTGGATGTTAATCTTGCTGATCATTCTACAAAGAAACCTTTGGGAAAGTTGATAATGTTCGCATTACCGTTAACAATAACCTTGTCCCGTTGATTTTGTTGTCTTGGATATTGAATGCAATGCATCTTGTCCCATTATATTGGGAAGACCTTTTCTTCGAACTGTTGGTGCTATCATTGATATGAAGGAAGGTAATATTAAATATCAATTTCCTCTCAAGAAAGGTATGGAACACTTCCCTAGAAAGAGAATGAAGTTACTTTTTGATTCTATTATTAGAACAAATTATGATGTTGACACTTCGTCTCTTGACAATACTTGATACACACTTTACGCGCCTAGGCGAAAGGCGTTAAAGAAAAGCGCTTATGGGAGACAACCCATGTTTTTACTACAGTACTTTGTTTTTATTTGAGTCTTGGAAGTTGTTTACTACTGTAGCAACCTCTCCTTATCTTAGTTTAGTGTTTTGTTGTGCCAAGTAAAGTCGTTGATAGTAAGGTTCATACTAGATTTGGATTACTGCGCAGAAACAGATTTCTTTGCTGTCACGAATCTGGGCAAAATTCTCTGTAGGTAACTCAGAAAATTATGCCAATTTACGTGAGTGATCCTCAGATATGTACGCAACTTTCATTCAATTTGAGCAAGTCTGGTGCCTAAATAAAATTCATCAATACGAACTGTTCTGTTTTTGACAGATTCTGCCTTTTATTTCGCATTGCCTGTTTTGATATGTTCGATGGATATTTCGATTCCATTGACTTTCAGTAGCTTTGTGCAATGTCCAGAAGTGTTAAGAATGATTACGTCACCTCTGAACATGTATATTTTGATTGTGCACTAACTCTCTAATGAGTTGTTTTGAGTTTGGTGTGGAGAAAGTTTTCAAGGATCAAGAGAGGGAGATGATACAACATGATCAAGGAGAGTGAAAGCTCTAAGCTTGGGGATGCCCCAGTGGTTCACCCCTGCATATATCAAGAAGACTCAAGCGTCTAAGCTTGGGGATGCCCAAGGCATCCCCTTCTTCATCGACAACATTATCGGGTTCCTCCCCTGAAACTATATTTTTATTCCGTCACATCTTATGTGCTTTGCTTGGAGCGTCGGTTTGTTTTTGTTTTTTGTTTTGTTTGAATAAAATGGATCCTAACATTCTTTGTGTGGGAGAGAGACACGCTCCGCTGTAGCATATGGACAAGTATGTCCTTAGGCTTTACTCATAATATTCATGGCGAAAGTTTCTTCTTCGTTAAATTGTTGTATGGTTGGAAACGGGAAATGTTGCATGTGGTAGTGTATAAATAAAATACTTGTAGAACATTGAGCTTTGAAAACTTGATTCTTTGCAAATGTTTTGAGATATTTAGATGGTAAGGCTTGCTGGATAAATAAGTTAAAATTAGTAGTGGATTGTTGTCTTTAAGCTTGTGCCGTACTACAAACTCTATTTAAATAGTTGAAGGCGTAGTTGGACTTGATAGCTTTCCATGTCTGAGAGTTCATCGTAATAACTAAATTGTGCTCGAAGGTCGAGGGAGCTAGCGGGGTACTTGTGCCACCGTGAACGGCCCTCCTTGGAGTAAATTTTAATCATGCTCTTAATGATGAACCTGCTAGTTGTTTGCAATAAGCTTGTGAGTTCTTTTTGACTAATGTTAAGCTACGGTTTTTGGCACTTCCACCATCCAAATTTGCTAGCCTCTTCGATACTTGTGCATTGCCTTTTGCTCACATTGAGAATTGTGCATACTTCGCCGGTACATCCAAACCCGTGGGAGAACTTTCTCTTGTTCTCCTACACATAAGCCCATACATCTCCTCAAAACAGCCACCATACCTACCTACCACATCATTTCCATAGCTGTTCCGAGATATATTGCCATGCAACATCCATTTTTACATTACATGCCATGTTGTCATTTATTATTTATATATTGCTTTGCATGATCATATACGAGCTGATGTGTGGTTTACCCATGTTACGCTAGATCATTGCACATCCTGCTACACTGGCAGAGGCATACAGTTTCATACATCATGTTTCATTCATTATGAGTTATTTGTACCAAAAAGTGTGTTGTCATATTAGGATGTTGCCCCTAAAAATGAAAAGAGCCGTGGAGGCCATCAAAAAGGAAAAAAAAGAAGAAAGAAAAAAAAATGAAAAGAAAGAAAAAAAAGGAAAAGAAAAAAAAGAAAAAAAGAGAATAAAGAAAAAGGGGGCAGCATTACTATCTTTTATCCACACTTGTGCTCATGTTTTAGCACCCGCATTATTCATAGTCATCATTTGTGCTCATGTTTAGCACCTACATTCATATGAGAGAGTTTTCATGTTTTACTAGTATAACTATGTGGGGAATTTACACTATAGAACTTGGGTTGTATATTCCAATGATGAGCCTCCTCAAAAGTGCTCTAGGTCTTCGTGAGCAACCAAGTTGGATGCACCCCCACTAGTTCCATTGGAGAGCTTTCATACACATATAGCTCTATGTGCATCCGTTGCATGGCAATCACTACTCCTTGCATAGCTTCGATCATAAGGCTTCCTCTTGTCTAATGGTCATTTACAGCTTTGCAAGCCTTTCGTCCATTTGGCCTTCCAAACCCCCATTAACGTTCTTTATGCCATAACATCCTGGTGCTAATACCAAATGCTTGCGCTCACCGGTTGAGTAGACTTCGAAACAGTTGATTCATGACGTTCATGTTTATGTTTACTTGACTGAATCCTTCTTATGTTGTGAAAATTTACTTGATGCTTGGAATGAAGGATAGAAATTCTATGCTGAATACTTAATACATCTTTAATGAACTTTGTACGGTTGCATGTCTTTAAAGCAATAGTTCATGAAAACTTCTAGCTTCTCTAACTCTTGCATTATCATCTCTTATATCAATATAGATGCTTGCTTTGAATGATTTGATCTCAGCTCATATGCTTTACAATAGTATGATCAAGGTTATGATGGCATGTCACTCCAGAAATTATCTTTGTTTATCGTTTACCTGCTCGGGACGAGCAGGAACTAAGCTCGTATCGATAATTTCTTATGTTCCATGCCATATTATTGATGATATCTACATGTTTTATGCACACTTTATGTCATATTCGTGCATTTTCTGGAACTAACCTATTAACAAGATGCCGAAGTGCCGATTCGTTGTTTTACTGCTGTTTTTGGTTTCAGAAATCCTAGTAAGGAAATATTCTCGGAATTGGACGAAATCAACGTCCAGGGTCCTATTTTGCCACGAAGCTTCCAGAAGACCGAAGAGTCAACGAAGTGGGGCCACGAGGTGGCCAGGAGGGTAGGCGGCGCGGCCCCACCCTTGGCTGCGCCAGCCTGTCTCCTGGGCCCCTCGCGACGCCCCCTGACCTACCCTTCCGCCTACAAATAGCCTTCGTTGCGAAACCCCCAGTACCGAGAGCCACGATACGGAAAACCTTCTAGAGACGCCGCCGCCGCCAATCCCATCTCGGGGATTCGGGAGATCGCCTCCGGCACCCCGCCGGAGAGGGGAATCATCTCCCGGAGGACTCTACGCCGCCATGGTCGCCTCCGGAGTGATGTGTGAGTAGTCTACCCCTGGACTATGGGTCCATAGCGAGTAGCTAGATGGTTGTCTTCTCCTCATTGTGCTTAATTGTCGGGTCTTGTGAGCTACCGAACATGATCAAGATCATCTATCTGTAATGCTATATGTTGTGTTTGTTGGGATCCGATGAATAGAGAATACTATGTTATGTTGATTATCAATTTATATCTATGTGTTGTTTATGATCTTGCATGCTCTCCTTTATTAGTAGAGGCTCTGGCCAAGTTTTTGCTATTAACTCCAAGAGGGGGTATTTATGCTCGATAGTGGGTTCATGTCTCCGTGAATGCTGGGAAGTGACGAAATCTCTAAGATTATGGATGTGCTTGTTGCCACTAGGGATAAAACATTGGTGCTATGTTCGAGGATGTAGTTACTGATTACATTACGCGCAATACTTAATGCAATTGTCTGTTGTTAGCAACTTAATACTGGAGGGGTTCGGATGATAACTCTGAAGGTGGACTTTTTAGGCATAGATGCATGTCTGGATAGCGGTCTATGTACTTTGTCGTAATGCCCAATTAAATCTCACTATACTCATCATAATATGTATGTGCATGGTCATGCCCTCTTTATTTGTCAATTGCCCAACCGTAATTTGTTCACCCAACATGTTGTTTATCTTATGGGAGAGACACCTCTAGTGAACTGTGGACCCCGGTCCAATTCTCTATACTTGAAATACAATCTACTGCAATACTTGTTCTACTGTTTTCTGCAAACAATCAACATCCACACTATACATCTAATCCTTTGTTACAGCAAGCTAGTGAGATTGACAACCTCGCTGTTTCGTTGGGGCAAAGTACTTGGTTTGTGTTGTGCAGGTTCCACGTTGGCGCCGGAATCCCTGGTGTTGCGCCGCACTACATCTCGCCGCCATCAACCTTCAACGTGCTTCTTGACTCCTACTGGTTCGATAAACCTTGGTTTCTACTGAGGGAAACTTGCCGCTGTGCGCATCACACCTTCCTCTTGGGGTTCCCAACGGACGCGTGTCGAACGAAAAGACAATATGTCAACCACGCGCATCAATACCTACCTACTATGTGGTATTTCTCTGCCATTCCAAAGTAAATTACTTGAGTCCTACCTTTAAAATTTCATTCCTTGTCTTTGCAATATATAGCTCATGGGAAAATAGCCTTAAAAACTATTGTGGTAAAGAATATGTAGCTTATGTATCTTATTTCTTATAAGTTGCTTGTTGAGCGGTAACCATGTTTCGGGGACGCCATCAACTATTACACTTTTGTTGAATATCATGTGAGTTGCTATGCATGTTCGTCTTGTCTGAAGTAAGGGTGATTTATCATGATCAAATGGTTTGAGTATGCATATTGTTAGATAAGAACTTTGGGCCGCTAACTAAAGCCATGTATCATGGTGGAAGTTTCAGTTTGGACATTAATCCTCAATCTCTTATGAGAATATTATCTGTTGTTGAATGCTTATGCATTAAAAAGGAGTCCATTATCTGTTTTCTATGTTGTCCCGGTATGGATGTCCTTAAGTTGAGATCTATCAAAAACGAGAAATCAAATGCGATCTATCTCCTTGGACCTTTGTACAGGCGGCATAGAGGTACCCCTTTGGGACACTTGGTTGAAACATATGTAATGCAATGATAATCCATGGAAATCCGAGCTAATTAGGACAAGGTGCGAGCACTATTGGTATTCGATGCATGAGGCTTGCAACTTATAGGATGTCTTATGCATAACACATATGAATTATTACTACCGTTGACAAAATTGTTTCTATGTTTTCAAAATAAAAGCTCTAGCACAAAAATAGTAATCCTTGCTTCCCTCTGCGAAGGGTCTTTCTTTTACTTTATGTTGAGTCAGTTTACCTACTTCTTTCTATCTTAGAAGCAAACACTTGTGTCAACTGTGTGCATTGATTCATACATAATTGCTTATTTGCATTCATCATATTACTTTGTGTTGACAATTATCCATGAGATATACATGTTGAAGTTGAAAGCAACTGCTGAAACTTATATCTTCCTTTGTATTGCTTCAAAACCTTCTACTAAGAATTTATTTCTTTATGAGTTAACTCCTATGCAAGTCTTATTGATGCTTGTCTTGAAAGTACTATTCATGAAAAGTCTTTGCTATATGATTCAGTTGTTTAGTCATTGTCTTTACCATTGCTTCGAATCACTTCATTCATCTCATATGCTTTACAATAGTATTGATCAAGATTATGATAGTAGCATGTCACTTCAGAAATTATCCTTGTTATCGTTTACCTACTCGAGGGCGAGTAGGAACTAAGCTTGGGGATGCTTGATACGTCTCAAACGTATGTATAATTTCTTATGTTCCATGCTAGTTTTATGACAATACTCACATGTTTTATATACACTTTATGTCATTATTATGCATCTTCCGGCACTAACCTATTAACGAGATGCCGAAGCGCCAGTTCCTGTTTTCTGCTGTTTTTGGTTTCAGAAATCCTACACAGGAAATATTCTCAGAATTGGACGAAACAAAAGCCCAGGGTCTTATTTTCCACGGAGCTTTCCAGAAGACCGAAGGAGATACGAAGTGGGGCCACAAGGTGGTGACACCACAAGGCGGCGCGGCCAAGGAGGGGCCCGCGCCGCCCTATGGTGTGGGCCCCTCGTGCGCCCCCCGACTCTGCCCTTCCGCCTACTTAAACTCTCCGTCGCGAAAACCCTATTACCGAGAGCCACGATACGAGAAAAGTTACTGTGACGCCGCCGCCAATCCCATCTCGGGGGATTCAGGAGATCACCTCCGGCACCCTGCCGGAGAGGGGAATCATCACCCGGAGGACTCTACATCACCATGATCGCCTCCGGACTGATGTGTGAGTAGTTCATCCTTGGACTATGGGTCCATAGCAGTAGCTAGATGGTTGTCTTCTCCTCTTGTGCTATCATGTTTAGATCTTTGTGAGCTGCCTATCATGATCAAGATCGTCTATTTGTAATGCTACATGTTGTGTTTGTTGGGATCCGATGAATATGGAATACTATGTCAAGTTGATTATTGATCTATCATATATATGTTGTTTATGATCTTGCATGCTCTCCGTTGCTAGTAGAGGCTCGGCCAAGTTGATACTTGTGACTCCAAGAGGGAGTATTTATGCTCGATAGTGGGTTCATGCCTCCATTGAATGCAGGACGAGTGACGAGAAAGTTCTAAGGTTGTGGATGTGATGTTGCCACTAGGGATAAAACATCAATGCTTTCTCTAAGGATATTTGTGTTGATTACATTACACACCATACTTAATGCAATTGTCTGTTGTTTGCAACTTAATACTGGAAGGGGTGCGGATGCTAACCCGAAGGTGGACTTTTTAGGCATAGATGCATGCTGGATAGCGGTCTATGTTATTTGTCGTAATACCCTAAGTAAATCTCATATTAGTCATCATGATATGTATGCGCATTGTTATGCCCTCTCTATTTGTCAATTGCCCAACTGTAATTTGTTCACCCAACATGCTATTTATCTTATTGGAGAGACACCACTAGCGAACTGTGGACCCCGGTCCATTCTTTTACATCTGAATACAATCTACTGGAATCATTGTTCTCTGTTGTTCTTTGCAAACAAACATCATTTTCCACATTATATGTTTAATCCTTTGTTTACAGCAAGCCGGTGAGATTGACAACCTCACTGTTAAGTTGGGGCAAAGTATTTTGATTGTGTTGTGCAGGTTCCACTTTGGCGCCAGAATCCCTGGTGTTGCGCCGCACTACACTCCTCCACCAACAACCTTCACGTGTCCTTCATGTCCTACTGGTTCGATAACCTTGGTTTCTTACTGAGGGAAAACTTGCTGCTGTACGCATCACACCTTCCTCTTGGGGTTCCCAACGGACGTGTGCTTCACGCGTTATCACATTACTTGCAACAAGTCCAAGTCCAAGATGAAACCTCACGGTTTGTATACTCCTTTACCGGCACCTACTACACCTTGGGAAGACATTAGTATGGATTTTGTGTTGGGTTTGCCGCGTACTAAGAGAGGCCATGATTCTATATTTGTGGTAGTGGATAGATTCTCTAAAATGTCACACTTTATTACCTGCCACAAGAGCGACAATGCGTCATATATTGCTAACCTATTTTTCAGGGAGATTGTACGTCTACATGGAGTCCCAAAGACTATTGTTTATGATCGTGACGTGAAGTTTATGAGCTACTTCTGGAAGACGTTGTGGAGAAAGCTGGGGACAAAGCTACTTTTCAGTACTATTTGTCTTCCCCAAACTGGTGGTCAAACTGAAGTGGTGAATAGAACATTGTCACAACTGTTGAGATCCATGATCAAGAAAAACCTGAAGGCGTTGGAAGATTGTTTGCCACATGTGGAGTTTGCTTACAACCAGGCGGTACATTCTACCACAGATCTGTGTCCCTTTGAGGTGGTGTATGGTTTTAAACCTATTACTCCGCTGGATTTGTTGTCTCTACCCATATATGAGAGAGTCAATATGGAGGCATCCAAGAGGGCATATTTTGTGCGAAAGATTCATGTGAAGACTAAAGAATTGATAGAGAAGAAAGGCAAGAGCAATGTTGCAAGGATGAACAAGAAGCGCAAGGAGATATTGTTCAAGCCTGGTGACATGGTCTGGGTACATTTTCGCAAGGATAGGTTCCTGAAGCTGCGGAAGTCCAAGTTGCTTCATCGTGGTGCCGGTCCTTACAAAGTGCTTGCCAAGATCAACGATAATGCATACTCGATAGATCTTCCAACTGATGAGTTTGGTGTCGGTAATACTTTCAATGTCGCTGATTGGACACCATATGACGGAGAAGACCTTGGAGTGTCGAGGTCGACACCTTTTGAAGGGGAGGAGATGATGAGGACATCCCTACCACACTACTATCTCCTTCATTACAAGATGAAGACGATCCTGCTGTGAAGCTCAAGTCCAATGAAGTCAGGATTGGACCAATGACACGAGCTCGTGCGAAGCTACTTAAACAACAGGTGAATTTGTTCCTAAGTGATACTTTGATCAATGAGAACTTTATACTGCCTAAGTCCTATTACTTATGTATGATCAGGTATGAGGAGGGAGCATGCATCGCACGAGGAGGAGATGTGCAGCTGGACAAGAAGCTGGACATGAAGCTGGCCATGAAGCTGGACATGAACACATCCCATGGAAGCAAGATGGAGGAGAGGGAGGCATGCACGAGGGAAGAAGATCAAGTTCAGGCCAGCGCTAGATCCAGTCTGACCGGCCGCCACGCCGGCGCGCCCGGTCCAAGGCCCGGTCAACCGGGTGCCACGCCGGACCAGCCCGGCAGCGACCGGATTTCCCACCTGTGCCAACCGAGCACTATCCAATAAGCCTGGACGCCCCTCCCGGTTGCCACCCGATCCCTGGCCCGGTCCAAACCGGACCGGCCGGTCCGAGGCCCGGTCGACCAGCCTCCAGGCCGGCCGTGTCCGAGGCCCGATCGACCGGCCTCCAGGCCGGCCGTGTCCGAGTCTCTCTCGACCAGATCTATTCTGGGTCGGTTATTTTTGTATCTTTTCGTCCTGAGGTCGTCCTGAACCCCTATATAAGTTCCTAGGATGCCCCCAAATTAGGTTTAGACCATGTTTAAGATAAACCCTAGTTCATAGTTGATAGCTTTGCAACTCTATTGAATCCCTACACCATATTGCATTGATTTGGTGTAAACCTGAAAGTATTGTGTGATCTGTTGTTCCATTGGGAATTAGAAGGTTGCAACTTACCGCTTCGTGGTCGGCGGCTATGTGCGCAAGTGTGTGGAGTTGCGAATATCTTGCAGGGTTGAGAGCTGTTGCATTGGCGACAGGAACCAATCAAGAGATCTCGCTGCGTTATACAAGTTATCATCCACTTCATCAAGTTATCTCCGCTGTGTTCACCCCGTGATCATCATCACCATCGTTACTTACTTAGAAGATTGGGCCACCCCTTATCAGTGCCCTTGTTGGTTCTACCGAGGAAGAACAGACAGAGACCTCCACTACTGGCTTCGTCTGGCCCATAGCCAGATTCGCTACAAAGAAAAAACACTCGAAGTTCTAACTATCGGTGTCCGAGCCGGATTCGCCGGTGTGGTAGTGCCTGCGGCAGGCTATGTCATCGAACACCTTGATGATCATCTCGCCGTCCCCCTCATAGAGAAAGGTGAGCTGGCAGCCGGGCTCGAGCGCGAGGTGATACGCGTACAACACGCGTCCATTGGGAACCCCAAGAGGAAGGTGTGATGCGTACAGCGGCAAGTTTTTCCCTCAGTAAGAAACCAAGGTTTATCGAACCAGTAGGAGCCAAGAAGCACGTTGAAGGTTGATGGCGGCGAGATGTAGTGCGGCGCAACACCAGGGATTCCGGCGCCAACGTGGAACCTGCACAACACAACCAAAGTACTTTGCCCCAACGAAACAGCGAGGTTGTCAATCTCACCGGCTTGCTGTAACAAAGGATTAGATGTATAGTGTGGATGATGATTGTTTGAAGAAAACAATAGAACAAGTATTGCAGTAGATTGTATTCGATTGAAAGAATGGACCGGGGTCCACAGTTCACTAGAGGTGTCTCTCCCATAAGATAAATAGCATGTTGGGTGAACAAATTACAGTTGGGCAATTGACAAATAGAGAGGGCATGACCATGCACATACATGATATGATGAGTATAGTGAGATTTAATTGGGCATTACGACAAAGTACATAGACCGCTATCCAAGCATGCATCTATGCCTAAAAAGTCCACCTTCAGGTTATCATCCGAACCCCTTCCAGTATTAAGTTGCAAACAACAGACAATTGCATTAAGTATGGTGCGTAATGTAATCAATAACTACATCCTCGGACATAGCATCAATGTTTTATCCCTAGTGGCAACAACAAATCCACAACCTTAGAACTTTCTGTCACTCGTCCCGCATTTAATGGAGGCATGAACCCACTATCGAGCATAAATACTCCCTCTTGGAGTTAAGAGTAAAAACTTGGCCGGAGCCTCTACTAATAACGGAGAGCATGCAAGATCATAAACAACACATAGGTAATAGATTGATAATCAACATAACATAGTATTCTCTATCCATCGGATCCCAACAAACGCAACATATAGTATTACAGATAGATGATCTTGATCATGTTAGGCAGCTCACAAGACCCGACAATGAAGCACATAAGGACAAGATGACCATCTAGCTACTGCTATGGACCCATAGTCCAGGGGTGAACTACTCACTCATCACTCCGGAGGCGACCATGGCGGTGAAGAGTCCTCCGGGAGATGATTCCCCTCTCCGGCAGGGTGCCGGAGGCGATCTCCCGAATCCCCCGAGATGGGATTGGCGGCGGCGGCGTCTCTGGAAGGTTTTCCGTATCGTGGCTCTCGGTACTGGGGGTTTCGCGACGAAGACTATATGTAGGCGGAAGGGCAGGTCAGGGGGCCACACGAGGGCCCCACACAACAGGCCGGTGCGGCCAAGGCCTAGGCCGCGCCGCCCTGGTGTGTGGCCACCTCGTGGCCCCACTTCATCTCCTCTTCGGTCTTCTGGAAGCTTCGTGGTAAAATAGGCCCCTGGGTGTTGATTTCGTCCAATTCCGAGAATATTTCCTTACTAGGATTTCTGAAACCAAAAACAGCGTAAAACAAAGAATCGGCTCTTCGACATCTCGTTAATAGGTTAGTGCCGGAAAATGCATAAATATGACATAAAGTATGCATAAAACATGTAGGTATCATCAATAACGTGGCATGGAACATAAGAAATTATCGATACGTCGGAGACGTATCAGCATCCCCAAGCTTAGTTCCTGCTCGTCCCGAGCAGGTAAACGATAACAAAGATAATTTCGGAGTGACATGCCATCATAACCTTGATCATACTATTGTAAGCATATGTA
This sequence comes from Lolium rigidum, assembly GCF_022539505.1. Taxonomy (NCBI): domain Eukaryota; kingdom Viridiplantae; phylum Streptophyta; class Magnoliopsida; order Poales; family Poaceae; genus Lolium; species Lolium rigidum. The sequence goes on along the minus strand of NC_061509.1, from coordinate 289,409,455 downwards.
ATGAATGCAGCGATCAAAACAATGGTGAATGACATGAGTAAACAAATGAATCATATAGCAAAGACTTTTCATGAATAGTACTTCAAGACAAGCATCAATAAGTCTTGCATAAGAGTTAACTCATAAAGCAATAATTCATAGTAGAGGTATTGAAGCAACACAAAGGAAGATGAAGTTTCAGCGGTTGCTTTCAACTTGTAACATGTGTATCTCATGGATAGTTGTCAATGCAAAGTAATATAACAAGTGCAATATGCAAATATGTAGGAATCAATGCACAGTTCACACAAGTGTTTGCTTCTTGAGGTGGAGAGAGATAGGTGAACTGACTCAACATAAAAGTAAAAGAAAGGCCCTTCGCAGAGGGAAGCATTGATTGCTATATTTGTGCTAGAGCTTTGGTTTTGAAAACAAGAAACAATTTTGTCAACGGTAGTAATAAAGCATATGTGTTATGTAAATTATATCTTACAAGTTGCAAGCCTCATGCATAGTATACTAATAGTGCCCGCACCTTGTCCTAATTAGCTCGGATTACCGGGATTATCATCGCAATACACATGTTTTAACCAAGTGTCACAAAGGGGTACCTCTATGCCGCCTGTACAAAGGTCTAAGGAGAAAGCTCGCATTGGATTTCTCGCTTTTGATTATTCTCTACTTAGACATCCATACCGGGACAACATAGACAACAGATAATGGACTCCTCTTTTATGCATAAGCATTTAGCAACAATTAATGTTCTCATATGAGATTGAGGATATATGTCCAAAACTGAAACTTCCACCATGATTCATGGCTTTAGTTAGCGGCCTAATGTTCTTCTCTAACATTATGCATGCTCTAACCATTAAATGAGTGGTAAATCTCCCTTACTTCGGACAAGACGGACATGCATAGCAACTCACATGATATTCAACAAAGAGTAGTTGATGGCGTCCCCAGGAACATGGTTATCGCACAACAAGCAACTTAATAAGAGATAAAGTGCATAAGTACATATTCAATACCACAATAGTTTTTAGGCTATTTGTCCCATGAGCTATATATTGCAAAGGTAAAGGATAGAAATTTTAAAGGTAGCACTCAAGCAATTTACTTTGGAATGGCGGAGAAATACCATGTAGTAGGTAGGTATGGTGGACACAAATGGCATAGTGGTTGTCTCAAGGATTTTGGATGCATGAGAAGTATTCCCTCTCGATACAAGGCTTAGGCTAGCAAGGCTATTTGAAACAAACACAAGGATGAACCGGTGCAACAAAACTCACATAAAAGACATATTGTAAACATTATAAGACTCTACACCGTCTTCCTTGTTGTTCAAACTCAATACTAGAAATTATCTAGACCTTAGAGAGACCAATTATGCAAACCAAATTTAGCAAGCTCTATGTATTTCTTCATTAATAGGTGCAAAGTATATGATGCAAGAGCTTAAACATGAGCACAACAATTGCCAAGTATCAAATTATCCAAGACATTTTACCAATTACTACATGTAGCATTTCCCGATTCCAACCATATAACAATTTAACGAAGAAGATTCAACCTTCGCCATGAATAATATGAGTAAAGCCTAAGGACATATTTGTCCATATGCAACAGCGGAGCGTGTCTCTCTCCCACACAAAGAATGCTAGGATCCATTTTATTCAAACAAAACAAAAACAAAAACAAACCGATGCTCCAAGCAAAGCACATAAGATGTGATGGAATAAAAATATAGTTTCAGGGAGGAACTCGATAACGTTGTCGATGAAGAAGGGATGCCTTGGGCATCCCCAAGCTTAGACGCTTGAGTCTTCTTCATATATACAGGGATGAACCACCGGGCATCCCCAAGCTTAGAGCTTTCACTCTCCTTGATCATGTTGTATCATCTCCCTCTCTTGATCCTTGAAAACTTCCTCCACACCAAACTCAAAACAACTCATTAGAGAGTTAGTGCACAATTAAAATTTACATGTTCAGAGGTGACATAATCATTCTTAACACTTCTGGACATTGCACAAAGCTAATGAAAGTCAATGGAATCGAAAAATCCATCAAGCATAGCAAAACAGGCAATGCGAAATAAAAGGCAGAATCTGTCAAAACAGAACAGTTCGTAAAGAAGAATTTCTAAGAGGCACCATACTTGCTCAAATGAAAATGCTCAAATTGAATGAAAGTTGCGTACATATCTGAGGATCACTCACGTAAATTGGCATAATTTGCTGAGTTACCTACAGAGAATTAGGCCCAGATTCGTGACAGCAAAGAAATCTATTTCCGCGCAGTAATCCAAATCTAGTATGAACCTTACTATCAACGACTTTACTTGGCACAACAATGCACAAAACTAAGATAAGGAGAGGTTGCTACAGTAGTAACAACTTCCAAGACTCAAATATAAAATAAAAGTACTGTAGTAAAAACATGGGTTGTCTCCCATAAGCGCTTTTCTTTAACGCCTTTCAGCTAGGCGCAGAAATATATATCAAGTATTATCAAGAGATGAAGCATCAACATCATAATTTTCACAATTTGTCTCCTTGGGTATCTTAGATGCTCCCTTATCTATAGTGGTTTTAAGAGCTTTATCAATTTTAGGCCTATAATAGCTTTTTGGTTTAGGCCCCTTAGAGACATACATGAACTTTTGCTCCTTACCCACATAAGCTTTCTCTCTAAACTTTATAGATGAAAATGTTGAACCCAATGTTTCCATAGCCTCTTCAAGTTCACTAATCCTTTGGGTTTGATTATCATGAATAGCACAAGATTCTAAAATGGCAATTTTCTCATTAATTCCACCTAGAGATTTATCAAGTTTATCAGTGCTATCAAGTAATGCTCCCAAAGTAGTATCAATACATGGAAGGTTTTGCTCTATGGCTTCCAACTTTTTCATGACATCTTCAAGAGAGGTTTCAATTTTAACTTCATTAACAGGTGGTATTCCAAATAAACTCTCAATAATGCAACTAGCTTCTAAGGCAGGAGTACCTAGGAAGTTACCTCCCGCGAGACAATCAAGAACATACCTATTCCAGCTAGAGATACCAACATAAAAATTCCTCAGTAGGATAGTGGTGGAGTGTTTCTTAGTGCACCTATTATGGGCATCACTAATTCTATACCAAGCATCTTTTAAACATTCTCCCCCTTGTTGCTTAAACGAACGAACTTCAACTTCAGGATTACTCATTTTAGAAATAGTAAATAAAACAAGCTAGATAAAGTAAATGCAAGTAACTAATTTTTTTTGTGTTTTTGATATAGAGTGCAAACAAGACAGTAAATAAAGTAAAGCTAGCAACTATTTTTTTGTATTTTGATATAATGCAGCAAACAAGAAAGTAAATAAAATAAAGCAAGACAAAGATAAAGTAAAGAGATTGGATTGTGGAGACTCCCCTTGCAGCATGTCTTGATCTCCCCGGCAACGGCGCCAGAAAAAGAGCTTGATACGCGTAAAACACGCGTCCGTTGGGAACCCCAAGAGGAAGGTGTGATGCGTACAGCGGCAAGTTTTCCCTCGCAAGAAACCAAGGTTTATCGAACCAGTAGGAGACAAGAAGCACGTTGAAGGTTGATGGCGGCGAGATGTAGTGCGGCGCAACACCAGGGATTCCGCGCCAACGTGGAACCCGCACAACACAACCAAAGTACTTTGCCCCAACGAAACAGCGAGGTTGTCAATCTCACCGGCTTGCTGTAACAAAGGATTAGATGTATAGTGTGGATGATGATTGTTTGAAGAAAACAGTAGAACAAGTATTGCACTAGATTATATTCGATTAAAAGAATGGACCGGGGTCCACAGTTCACTAGATGTGTCTCTCCCATAAGATAAATAGCATGTTGGGTGAACAAATTACAGTTGGGCAATTGACAAATAGAGAGGGCATGACCATGCACATACATGATATGATGAGTATAGTGAGATTTAATTGGGCATTACGACAAAGTACATAGACCGCTATCCAAAGATGCATCTATGCCTAAAAAGTCCACCTTCAGAGTTATCATCCGAACCCCTTCCGCATTAAGTTGCAAACAACAGACAATTGCATTAAGTATGGTGCGTAATATAATCAATAACTACATCCTCGGACATAGCATCAATGTTTTATCCCTAGTGACAACAAAGCACATCCACAACCTTAGAACTTTCCGTCACCGTCCCGCATTTAATGGAGGCATGAACCCACTATCGAGCATAAATACTCCCTCTTGGAGTTAAGAGTAAAAACTTGGCCAGAGCCTCTACTTATAACGGAGAGCATGCAAGATCATAAACAACACATAGGTAATAGATTGATAATTAACATAACATAGTATTCTCTATCCATCGGATCCCGACAAACACAATATATAGAATTACAGATAGATGATCTTGATCATGTTAGGCAGCTCACAAGATCCAACAATGAAGCACATAAGGAGAAGACGACCATCTAGCTACTGCTATGGACCCATAGTCCAGGGGTGAACTACTCACTCATCACTCCGGAGGCGACCATGGCGGTGAAGAGTCCTCCGGGAGATGATTCCCCTCTCCCGGCAGGGTGCCGGAGGCGATCTCCTGAATCCCCCGAGATGGGATTGGCGGCGGCGGCGTCTCTGGAAGGTTTTCCGTATCGTGGCTCTCGGCACTGGGGGTTTCGCGACGAAGACTATATGTAGGCGGAAGGGCAGGTCAGGGGGCCACACGAGGGCCCCACACAACAGGCCGGCGCGGCCAAGGCCCAGGCCGCGCCGCCCTGGTGTCTGGCCACCTCGTGGCCCCACTTCGTCTCCTCTTCGGTCTTCTGGAAGCTTCGTGGTAAAATAGGCCCCTGGGCGTTGATTTCGTCCAATTCCGAGAATATTTCCTTACTAGGATTTCTGAAACCAAAAACAGCGAAAAACAAAGAATCGGCTCTTCGGCATCTCGTTAATAGGTTAGTGCCGGAAAATGCATAAATATGACATAAAGTATGCATAAAACATGTAGGTATCATCAATAATGTGGCATGGAACATAAGAAATTATCGATACGGTCGGAGACGTATCACGAGGTCACGGGCGAACTTGTCCCACCCCATGTGCAGGTACATCTTGCCCTGCCCGTCGAACAGGACCTCCACGGTCCAGCGGCAGAAGTTGCAGCTGGCCTCCCATAGCTGCAAATGCGCCGGCTCGACGCCATCGACGAACTCGGCGAACATTTCCGGGAGCCGCTTTATGCCGAGTGGGTCGTCATCGATGCGGAGGAGGAACTCGAAGCAGCGGTCCTCCTGCGAAGACTAGGAAGGCGCAGGTGAAGGCGAGCGTGGGGTCGTAGCTGCTCCAGCACGGCGGCCCCTTCCCCGGCCCCGGGGCCGCCCAGGGCCGCGGCCTTGACCGCCTCGCAGGCCACCAGGACCGGCCATGGACTTCCTCGCGGGCATGGCTACGTCGCAGGAACACCTAGGCGGCGCTACGGTGGAGCTTTGTGGCGGCTAGGGTTTCTTTGGTGGAGTGGATGTGGAAGAAGAACGCGCGCCCCCTTTATATAGGCCGGAGGCATGCGGTGACCGCGGGACGCGTGGCGTCGCCATTAACGTGGTTGGCGTAGGTGGGCTGCGGCCGCTCGGCAGCCGAGGCATCGCCATTAACGTGGTGCAGACTGCCGAAGCGACGCAGCGGCGCCAGTCGCTGGCGCGTTTGAGAAGACGCATTGACGCAGGGTCGCTGCCAGGCGGGCCCGACGAAACGTCCGCCAGACGCGAGCGGTCACTTTGCGCGTCCGCGCAGCGTCCGCAGAGACACATCCGAGACGCATATTTGGATCAGGTTTGCGTCTCCGCGGATAGCCCGATCACTTTGCGTCGTTCGACTGGAGGTGTTGCCAGACGCATTTCCGATCACGGCGGACGAAAACGGTCGATGCCCTAAGATAAAAATTTAGAACACCGAAAAGAACACGCCATGAGCTTCTTTTTACTTCCTTACCTTGTGTGGACACCGAAAACTAAACTGGATTATGTATCGGCCAAACAAAAGTGTTGTGCCATAAGCTACTCAAGATGCCGAAACAAAGCACCAGGTGATCCTGCTGTCTAATCTTCAATGTGCGGGATTCTTCAGCCATGCTTCATCAAAACGCCTTTTCATTTTGAGTTCAACAGAAAATGACTTTCATACCATTGCAAAAAATGTCGTCTTTTAACGCAGAGCTGAATTAAAACCTGCATAGAAAAACTGGTAGCCAGTTTCTGAAAAAAAATGAAGTATGCAATTTTGGTGAGATTAAAGTATTGGTCCTTTATTAAATGTTGCAAAAACGACATGTAAAACTCTATCAGCAGGCAAAGCCACATTTGTCAGCATGCTAGGCCACTGATACACATTGTTATCTTCCCTTGCTATTGACTTAGAGGCTCTGTGCTTTCATTGAATACATCACCCGTGATACTTGGTTTCCATTCTTATCTATTTTGTTCAAGGACGTGCCTAGCTTCCGATCGGCTGGAAATTATGTTAATTCGCGGTCAATTACATCAGCAGAGATCAACGAGAGACCTTCGAGCGTTTTTTTTTCTTTCTAAGGCTTTTTTCAAGGCGCGTGCTACACGTCGGTCGGCCGACGCGGCTTAAGAAAATCGGTTGCTCCCACTACCGTTCAATCATGAACGTACGGTTAGCAATTAATTCATCTGCTCACGTTGCTTTCAATCCATCACTGCTCACGTCGCTTTCACTTTTGCTGCGCTACATGATGTTACACGCTTTTCCACTGATGTGTGCGTTCCAGGATTAGGTAGCATGATGTTAGAAATCTGGTGGAGTTTGTTGGATTTCTACAAAATTGTAGTAATCCAACAACAAAAATAGTAGATATTTACAACAAAAGTAAACAATAATTTTAGTACTCGGTACTAAGAATTATCTGTGTCAAATATATCTTTACAACAAATCATTAATAAACTTACAACAATAATTAAAAACAAATCCTACAACAAATGGAGAAAAAAAGCTGTCTTTCCCGATATTTACAACAAATATGCCACTGTGCTGATTTATCCCTAGGACTGAGGGTATTACAACAAAAATAATCGCCCCGGTATATAAAATATATATATCATTATAACAAAAATGATTGAACATTTATAAAAATGTAAAATTACAATAAAGTGGTTAAATAGATATTTTTTGCTCTATATTTATTTACAACAAAAGTCCCCAACACTTTTATCAAAAGTTGTAGTCTATTACAACAAAATATGTATGTTTACAAAAAGTGCAAAGTGGTCAAGCAACAAATAATATGACAGATTGAATTACAACAAAAATCACCTATTATTTTATCCAAAGTCACGAACGGTTGCAACAAATAAAAAATCACTTGGTTATTAGCATCAACAAAAAAATAAAGAAGGTGTCTCTTTACAATAATTGTTAACAACAAATCCTATAAAATTACTGGTTGTTTACAACAATAATTCATCATCTCACTCATGTGTTTTGCAGCGATACTATATACCGAAGTATCAAGAAAAAATATTTAAAAAATCATTGGCATTTTTAGTGTCGCGAATGAAAATTAATACGGTTTGTACCCGGCTAAGTGTCACAAAATTGATTCTTTAGTGGTAGGCTCTCATGTCAAATCATCTGTGCAGCCCCTATACATCAGTTTTGTAGCTCCTGTGCTAGTAGTACTACACGGTCATAGCAGCAGCCAGCGGAAGTGGCCAAAAACAGTAGTGGTCTGACCCATGTGAGCATGAGTGAGTTGCATGCACGAAGCAAGAGCAGGTGGGGCCGAAGCAGAGAAGAAACCGGGCTGAGCGTCGGCTGGAGTTTTCTGCGGAGCACATGGGTGGCCCCCGCGCGGGAGGAGGCCACGACCGATCTTTTTGCCATGATCGGCTGACTGATAAAAAGTCAAAACTGCTAAATAGCACGTTACAGCCTTCCTGCCAGACCTTGTTTCTAAAAGGATAATGACTAATCATGGCTAATTTACCAACTGGTGCAGATCAAATAACAGTAAAACTGTAAATATATAACTTCAAAAAATAATGTAAGATGCTATTAAATCACTACCATAACCTGAAAATAATTAGAAAGATATTGTAAGTTATTTGATTGTTGTAAGTTAAATCACTAGCATAGAATAGAAACCCCTGATGAAGGAAGAAAAAAAAACTCTTCGCTCCGCGTCGCTCCCCGTGGGCGATCGGGGCAAACCCTAGCTTCACCCCACGCCCCACCCTCCCTCCTCTCCTCCCCGCCGCCACTGGCGAGCGCCGCCGTGCAAAGCCCATGTGGTGCCGGCGATGGCGGGATCTTCCTCACCCGCGTGCCCGGGGCTCTGCGCGGGGCAGATGCGGCTGGCGGCGGTGCTCTTCGGGGCGTCCGGGACTCGGTCCGGCGGCGGGGAGGCAAGGCATGGCAGCGGCTTTAGGCGAAGGCGGTGGCGGCGCAGCGCGAGCCAGGGCAGGCAGGGGAGCGCGACGACGGAGGGGGCAGGTTGGCGGCGCGGCGCAGGAAGGCCTAGTTGGGTCCTAATCTAGGCCTTGCGGGCACTGTCCATGGCTAGGCGGGCCTGGGTAGGGCCACCGCCGGCGAGGCACCCTCCAGGGCTGCACCTGCAGGCTGGATCTAGGTCTGGGCCAGGTGGGCCCAGATCTGGCGGCCCGGGCAGCTCTGCGTTCGTCCCCTATCTTGCTCGGGCGGGTCATCGGATGTTCTTGCCGGCGTTCAAATGCGAGTTCTTGGATGCCGACAAAGTGACGGGCTTAATCGGCGGCGTGGTGGCGTCGGTTACGGTGCAACTATGTCCCCGGGCGTTGCGCCGGGGCTGTCTTGCGAGGAGTGATGTCACGGTGATGCCGCTCTTGGCGTCTGCCTAACACATGGTGGTCTGGCCGGTGGCGACATGGGTTGGCTCGGAACAGAGCTGCAGTTGGATGGCATTGGCGACGGGGGCATAGCAGCGCGGCGGCACGTCTAATGGGGCCTGAACCGGGCCTGGCAGACGGTCGGGCCTAATCTAGGCCTAATTGGTATTGCTACTGCGTCTAGACGGCGGGCACCTTGTGTGTCGGAGGGCGAATCCCCTACCCTAGTTGGTGTTGGCTCTGATGACTGTTAGTTATGGTGGTGGCCTGCCCTGTCCAATCTGTCGGCGTTGCCGCGTGTTGGCTAGGTCATGGGCTCGAGCTCGTGGGATGCCGGGGCGGCGGCCCCGGAAGGCGGACTGCACGGTTGGCTCTATGGCGGGCAACATTGCGGTGGTGATCCCACTCTTCGGTCATGGGGATGGCGTGTAGTGGACGATGGGTGTTCCTGGGGTTGGCGGCGCTTCGACTTTGGTAGCTTCCAGATCTTGTTTCGGAAACCTACCTCGGTGGCTGCGGGCGGCTAAGTTCTCCGGGCGTGGTGTGAGGATGCTTCCGGGCGAAATCTCAGCGCCAGCAACGGCGATGCCTGCGGGTGTCGCAACCCTCTTGGGGGCGTCGTTGTGGGTATCCTCCCTGCATGACGGCTCCGGGTGAAAACCTAGACCTTGCGGTCTCGACGGCGGGGGCGTAATGCGTCGTTACCCTCTTGGGGGTGCCGTTGTGGAGCTCCGTTGCAACTCGGGCCGTTCTCAATGTCGCCGCAAGTCTTGGTTTTCGTGTTCTTTTTTTGTTTATTCTTGCTTTGTAAGAGGTTACCTCCTCACCACCTTGTATCAGTTCGACCATTGCGGCTTTATTTATAAAGCGAGGCGAAAGCCTATTTCGAGGAGGAAATCACTAGCATAGCATGGTACTCAGTTTATGGTAAGAAAATTTTCATTAATTTATATTTAATATATTAGTGAAGACAGGGCCTTCAGTCACGCACCGTAAGGGCTTTGGTCCCGGTTGGTCAACCGCTACTAATTAGGCGGGACTAAAAGAGAGGCCTTTAGTCGCGGCCTAGTTACCAGCCGGGACTAATGGCCATCCATGTGGCCGCTTCACAGGGTTTGGGCCGGAGAACCTTCAGTTCCGACTAGATATTATTTCCAGTAATTATGTTTTTCATTTTTTTTAATTTCATTTTCTTTTTTCTTTTTGTTTGATCTATTACTCTCTCATTTGGACCATTTTTAATACTAATTACACTTGTAGACTTGGTCATCACTTTTCGGTCGGTCACCCATCCGCACACTACTCCACCCTCAGCAGGCTTAACTCCTTGGTTCTTTCCTGTTGCGCTCCCGCGAATGTGGTTGTACCTTGTTGTAAATACTACTATATCAATTCTATTAACTCTTATACCCTTGTGTTACATTTCTGTATTTTTGAAACCAAAATATGTGTAAACCGGAATTGGATAAATAATATATGATTTATTATTAGAAAAATGTGAGTGATTTGAATATGAAATAATTATGTATTTATTAATTTATTATTATTATCAAATAATAAAAAGGAACTTTATTAACCAGGAAGGACTAAAGAGTCATATTATAGTGCCCGACGAGAAAAATCAGGTCTCGAACCTAACCACGTAGACGTGTGGTGTTCTGCTCTTGCCAGGTTAGCAAGGCACTTACTAACCTGGTATCGTTCCACTCTAAAATAAACAGTCTCTATCCTGAGTAGATATACCCTGATTTTTAAGAAATCAAAAGAACTAAAGGAGTGTCGTCATGGTTGTTAGAGATATATTTGGTATACGTACTGTTAGGGATAGATTAGGTAGGGATAGATTTGTTTCTTGTTCTCTACTCCAAGTTGGTCCCTCAGTAGTCCATATATACTTGCCTACGAGAGCTCAATACTAACATCCAACATATTCCGCCAATCTCTCTCCCTCTCTATCCTTCTACATGGTATCAGAGCGGCGCCGATCCTAACCTAGCCGCCGCTCAAGATTCCGCACCGCGCCGCCCCCGGGGAGGTCGATCTCCATGATCTACTCCGGGGACCGCGCAACCCGTATGAGGGTTCGTCCACCAATCCGTTGATCCGCTGCCCTCGAGTCTTTTTTTTCCAATTGTAGATTGGTTTTTTCTCTGAATTTTTGACCGATCATAGATTGGTTTTTGCGTCGCCCGCCGCCGACTATCAAGTGACCTGCGATTTGCTTCGACTTGTTCCGCTCGGAAAAGACTCCACAATCATGCTAGCTGTCATCGTCGTGTCGGCCGCGCCCCATCTACATCATGCGCGCATGCGCAATGTGCATACGTGATCTCCTGTGCTTCATGCATAGGACATGTCTTGGACGCGGCCGATCTTCACCAGCAAAATAGCACCGGCGATTGTGCTCTTTTCCAAGCGTACGTGCATCGTCGTCATCACGCGCCTCTACTCCAACCTCGGCGTCGACTCTACACCGGCTCTCCTCCACCATCCGCCCTACGTCGGCCACCGCGGTCGACTCGCTAGCTGGCTGTAGCGCCTGCCTTGGTAGGCTGCCGCGGCCGGCTCGCCCGCGTCGTCTCCGCCTCGGCCGGTCCGGCCCAGCAGCCGATTTGACCGGGACGGTGGCCGGCTTGTCCGGTCCAGCAGCCGGTCTCACCGGGCGGCCGACCGGGCGGGTGACCGGAGCCCCCTGGACGACCGGGACTGTGGCCGGCTAGTCCGGTCTAGCAGCCGGCCGCCCTCGCCTGCACGGTCTTCATCGTCGGTTCGTCTTCGCCGTCATCGCCCAGGACATCAACGACAACGTCGCCAACGACTCCGATCTGCGGCGCGTAGTCTACGCCATGGCACGTGTAGTGCTGCCGTCGGTCTGATCAACCGACCCTGCACACGTCTCCGCCAAGCACGTCCCCGAGCATGCGCATACCACCGATTGAGCATCGGGTTGCCGCTGCGTCACCCCTTCGGGTCGCAGCGCCGCCGCCTTTGGTCCACGTTGCTAGCCAACGACGCGCCTTATGAGGCGCGTACGTCGCTGGTGGCGTCCCGCCGCTGCACCGACTCGCGCCCTGCAGCTACGCCGGCCCCTCAGGCCGTGGCGTCGCCGCACGCGGTCGCCTTCGCCGTCCCCCGCGCGTCGATGTCCGAGGCCACCACAGCGCCGCCCTTCGGCGCGGGTCGCCTCCATCCGCGCATGGTCTTCGCTCACGCCGCCGGGTCTTCCTCGCCTACTTCGTATCCGCCGCCGCGCCCCCACCCCAGGTCGCCGCTGGGCTCGCCAACCACTTCAGGTCGCGCCGGGCTCGCCGACCACCGCAACGCCCGTCTAGGCGTCCGAGCATGACCACCCCCGGTTACCGCTGGATTAGCCGCCTTCTACGTCTCCAACCGTCTCGACTTCGTCGCCCGTGCCATCGCCTCGTCCCCGTCTACACCACCTGCTACTCTACTCTGAGAACCGCGGGCAGCGTCGGCATCTCCGTCGATCTGCGACCGCGACGCTTCCGGAGGCCTCCTCTGCTAGTCCCTCTGACACGGTGATAAGTTCATGATGGTCTCTGCCCCTCGCATGCCCGGTACTGGCAACACCGGAAGTGCCTTCGTCCCCGACACGTTCCCGAGTCTAGCAAACTCGCGCCGGACGTCTCGTCTTCATCGGCTTCGACAACGTCTTCTTCGGCATCGCCTCTACGACTGCCTCGACCGCGTCACCGACTTCTTCTATGTGTACTCGGTTCTGGCAAAACCGAAGTATGCCTTCGTCCCCGACGTGCGCCTGGTTCTGGCAAAACTATGGTTGCACTTCGTCCTCGACGGCTCTGACTGCATCGACTTCGGCATCGACAACCTCCACGACTGCCTCGACGCATCTCCGTCACTCTCCTCGCGCACTACGCGCTTGCGGCTACATCAACACCGGCACCCACCCACGACCTCGACCACGGCAATCCCTCGCGCGGCTCCCTCGACCAAGGTTGCAGCACCCACGCTCTCGGCTACCTCGACATCGGCATACAGGGCTACCACCTCGCCTGCGCCTCAACAGCTTCCTCTACAGTCCAAGCATCCGCGACGCAACTCCATCCATGACGCTCCCGCTGTGACTACGGGGGAGTGTCAGCCTTCTGGGGTCCACTTCGGTTTATCTCCAGTCTGACCGTCCGCGACGCTACTGTTGTTCACGTTACTACCGCTACGACTGCGGGGGAGTGTTAGAGATATATTTGGTATACGTACGTTTAGGGATAGATTTGTTTCTTGTACTCTACTCCAAGTTGGTCCCTTGTACTCCTATATATACTCGCCCATGAGGCTCAATACAACATCCAACATATTCCGCCAATCTCTCTCCCTCTCTATCCTTCTACAGTGGTGAACGAACAGATGCCATGGGATGGCTTAAGTTGGGGCCGAATGGGCGCAAGAGGATTCGGGGGAGGGTTTGTGATTAGATGGGATGAACTTCCAGATGCTTTCCTCAAGAACTCAGCCAAAGGCAGTGATACAAGAAGAAACACACAAGGAAGAACTCTGCTCTAGATCACTATCTTCCTTGATCTCAACAGGATACAGGTTTTTGGGTACCAGGTTCATCTACTCATCGACCATCCCGGACACGGGTGTGCTCCCTCTCCTTATATAGGGGAGAGGGTGGCTTATAGAGCAAGAAACCCTAATGGCATCTTTGACTGGACAAACTACTTTACAAAGTAACTTTAATCATAGATGACGCCGGGGTCTTCTTTAATCAGGGAGGCTGACGTCCTCCGGCTTCTTTCAGCGTCATCTTCCTCTTTGGCGTCAGGGCTTCGTTTAAAGCTACTTTACTTAGCTCATCCTTGTCCTCTAGCTCTGAAGAGAATCTTTGACCAGTCTTGCCGACATGCTCTTCTTACCGGTAGCCCGGTGTCTTCTTCATCCGGTTCCGGTATACCCCTCTTGGGGATACCGGCCTGGCTTTACTTAGCCAAACACTTATCTTTGTGCTCCGGTACAAACATTAAACCGGTATCTTGATGGCTCAAACCATCTGGTTTGGCATGCCTTTGGCATACCAGGGGTCATCCCCCCAACATTAGTCCCCGAAGCTGGTATAGTCTGGTGGATTCTATCCAACAGACCATGCCAGGTTCTCACATCTTAAGGTACCGGTTTAATCTTTCTGGTAGTTAGCTTGGATCCGGCATCTTTGCCCAGACTCACGTTTTCTCTCTTTGCAAGGTATTTTCCGGTATCTTATTCTCCGGTATCTCAGTCATTAAACCTCTCCTCGGCGAAGTCGAGAATTTCTCGGGTACGGTGCCTGTCAGTGACATGCGCACTGTACCTGACGCGCCAGTGTCAGGGGTCACTTCCCTTCGGCTTCTGCGCCCGCAATAACTGTTGCACACCGGATCCTGGCTGCCGTTCCAGATCCGTGTGGCTTCCCTATGGCTTCCCGTTTTCCGCGCGTGTATCGCTGCGCCATGTGGTGGCCCACGGAGCGAACCGTCGCGGCCCAGCGGTTTTCGGCCCACTTCTTCCTCTTCCTTTATAAGGAGAAACCGCTCCTTCTTCTTCCTTTCTTCGCATTCCCAACCTCCTCGCGCACAGAGCTCTTCGCCCTCTGCGTCTCCGTCGCTCCCGTTCGCGCCCGAGCTTCGCCGCCCGGCGAACCTCCGCCGCTGCTCCGCCGGACCTCGTCGAGCTTCGCCGCGCGGAGAATCCTCGCGGTGCTTCCCTCGAAGCCGCAGCATTGGTGCTTCGTCAAGCTCTTCTCCGCCCCTCCGTCGCCGGACTTCCTCGGCAACTGCGAGCTCGCCGCTCCACCGGCAAACTTCTTCCTCAGCAACTCCGCCGCCTCAGGTTAGGCTCAATTTGCGTTTACCCCTCTTTTCCTCGCTTTCTAGATCTTGGGCCGGTAGAATATTTACTTCCTCTTTTCTTTTGCTTTTTCTCTTACTCGTAGATCTTCGCGCAAGGGTAAATCTTGGGGATTCTGTTTTTTCAGGTCGATTCTCATGTCTAGCAAGAGTCCTCCTCCGCGTCATCCTCTAGTAGCCACCATAGCGAATCTTCTGACGGGCTCACTGCCGATCTTGCCCGGATGGATACCGATGCCGGCAACGATCAAGAGACCGGCAGCTCTAGCCGAGTGACATAGGCATCCCCAATGGGCCTGCCGAAGATAGTACCCGGGGTTTACTGAAGGCCCACTACCCGAAGAATAAGAAGATTCGGAAGCCCAAGATATTGTTAAGGAAAGCTAGAGTTGTAATAGGAAGCATTATTTGTAATCTTGCGGGATGAGTTAGAAACCTTCCCGGACTCTGTAACTTGTACAATACGAATCACTCGGCTCCGCCTCCTATATAAGGGGAGTCGAGGGACAAAGCGAGCATCGAATCATTGTTTCTCAAACCCTAGTTTCATAATCGTCGAGTACTTTTCGGCTGAAACCTTCGAGATCTACTTGCCCTCTACTTCCAACTAAACCCTAGTCTACAACCCGTAGGCATTGTCAAGTTGATACCTTGTCAATTGGCGCCGTCTGTGGGAACTAGAGGCGTCAAGGATCCGATCTCGATGGCACGTTCAAGATCGTCGACTTCATCAACCGCAAGCAACGCGATGGATCGAGGTAAACAGATCGCAACTGGTCTTGTCGATTTTGTTCCTCACCCGCCCTCCCGTTTGGATGCATATGCGTATCTGGAGGAGCCTATGGAGATGACGTTCGAAAGATTTCACTTTCGCGTCGAGAGAGAGGGATCGTATCGTGTCGAAATTCCGATTTCGTCGGGATCGTCGGCGGTCGATTCCGATTTTTCAAGCTATACATCGTCAACCGAATCAGGAGAAGAAGAAACTTCGACGTCGCGCTTCATCAGCACCAGGGCAAGAGAAAAACTTGCCAAGATCTTCAGCGACATGTCGTTTGAGTCATGTGCGGACTCCTATATAAGCGATGACTCAAGCAGTGTCGACAGCTTCAACTTCATCGACAAATCCACTACAAGGGCAAGGTCTTCGCCAATCTTCATGATGGTGTCACCAAACCCAAGCATAGATCTGAATACAAAGTATCATCAGATTTATGTCATCGGAGAGCCAAGCCGTGACCAGGAGGAAACATCTGAGGCTTTCGACGATTTGGGAAATCCATACGTCGATCCCTCTGATTTGCGACGAGGCCTAGGCAATAAATATATCGGGCCACAGCCGCGAGATAGAGTCCAACTTCCGCAAGCAGCATGGGATAGAGCCGCAAGAGCTATGGATGGCTCAGAACCAATGGCCACCACAGCCACGCCAGAAGAGTTACAAGCATATCAATATAGGCTCGCACGAGCTGCAAGGGAATTGGAAAAACAGACAGCTGAGTTAAACAGAAGAAAGGAGGCAGCCTCTGCATCAAGTAGGCGAAGGGCAGAGCTGAGTCAATGATGACCCACAAGTATAGGGGGTGTATCGTAGTATCTTCGATAAGTAAGAATGTCGATCCCAACGAGGAGCAGAAGGTGTTGACAAGCAGTTTCGATGAAGGATTCACTGTAAATGCTCACAGACAAGTAGTCAGGGGGGTTTGATGTAACAGTTGAATAATGTACGAGTATGTAAAGTGCGAGAGTAATAATTGCAGCGAGTGGCCCAATCCTTTTTAGCACAAAGGACAAGCCGGTTTGTTTACTTATAATGACCAAACGTTCTTGAGGACACACGGGATTTTAGTCTAGTGCTTTCGCTACATACGGCTAAATAATCTTCATTGTTGTGATAAGTGTTGTGTGGGTGAACCTATGCTAATGTACCGCCCTTCCTAGGACTAATACATACTTGTGATTATACCCCTTGCAAGCATCCGCAACTACAAGAAAGTAATTAAGAAATAAATCTAACCACAGCCTTAAACTCGAGATCCCGCGATCCCTCCCCGCATCGATATACCAACGGGGGTTTAGGTTTCGTCACTCCGGCAACCCCGCAATTGGCAAACGAATACAAGATGCATTCCCCTAGGCCCATAAATGGTGAAGTGTCATGTAGTCGACGTTCACATGACACCACTAGAAGAATAACACCACAACTTAAATATCACACCATTGAATATTACTCATCCATAGTTCACTACTAACATTTAGACTTCACCCATGTCCTCAAGAACTAAACGAACTACTCACGAGACATCATACGGAACATGATCAGAGGTGATATGATGATGAATAACAATCTGAACATAAACTTGGTTCAATGGTTTCACTCAATAGCATCAACAACAAGTAGAAATCGATACCGGGAGAGTTTCCCCTATCAAACAATCAAGATCAAACCCAAATTGCTATGGCGGTGACGGTGTCCAGCGGTGATGACGACGGTGATGATGGTGGAGATGATGATGATGGTGATGGCGATGATGTCCAGCTCGATGACGGTGACGATGGCGTCGATTTCCCCCTCCCGGAGGGAATTTCCCGGCGGATTCCCGCCCGCCGGAGAGCTCTTTCTCTCTCGGTGTTCTCCGCCCCGCGAGGCGGCCGTAACTCTTCGCGAGGTACCCTCTCGTGGCTTAGGTCTTCGGGACGAAGGGTTTGGCGAAGAAAAGGAGGCGAAAGGGGTCGTGGGCCCTCCACACCACAGGCCGGCGCGGCCAGGGCTTGGGCCGCGCCGCCCTAGGGTGTGGGCCCACCCTGGCTGCTCCTGGCTCCCCCTTCTGGCTTCCTTCGTCATCTTGAAAAATAGGATTTTTGGTATAATTTCCTTCCGTAGTTGATCTTCCGAAATATTGCGTTCGACGGTGCTTTTTCCAGCAGTAATCCTGGCTCCGGTGTTTGATCCTCCAATAACGATGAAACATGCAAAATAGATGAAATAACATAAGTAATGTGTCCCAATATGAAATATATCAATGAATAACAACAAATTATGATATAAAATAGTGATGCAAATTGGACGTATCAACTCCCCCCAAGCTTAGACTTCGCTTGTCCCCAAGCGAAACTGAGCTCGATAGACATGACCACATGTTTATGGAGTGAAGAGTCGATAAATAAAATACGGACAAGAAGCATCATATTCATTCACACAGGACATTATAGTAGACAACCTCTTATAACTCATATTGAAACAAGTATAGGGTAATCACAAGTAAAGGTGCATGAGAAATCATGATTGGTGATGGCAAACTTCGCTCTTGGTCAGAGAACAACTAACAGATTATATTTATCTTATTGAGCAGCGCTCTCATTTATAAGGCACAACTTGCATACTCAATCATAATGGTCTTCTCATGGTCATTGATAACTTGCAAAGCTATATTCATTCAGATAAAACTTGTACTAAACAAGGAAGAATAAAAGACATGATGTAGCAAATCACAATATTATGGTTTGATCACAACTACTCAAATGCTTGCTTGAGATGGAGGGAAATAGTTTTACTGACTCAACATAAAGTAAAAGACAGGCCCTTCGCAGAGGGAAGCAGGGATTAAATCATGTGCTAGAGCTTTTTCAGTTTTGCAATCATATAAAGAGAATAAAAGTAACATTTTGAGAAGTGTTTGTTGTTGTCAACGACCGGTAGCGGGTACTCTAACCCCCTTGCCAGACAACCTCCTAAGAGCGGCTCCCATATTATTTTCATTTTGTGTGGCACTCCTTCCAACCTTTCTTTCACAAACCATGGCTAACCGAATCCTCGGGTGCCTGCCAACAATCTCATACCATGAAGGAGTGCCTTTTTATTTTAGTTTTATTATGATGATGACACTCCCCCCAACCTTTGCTTACACAAGCCATGGCTAACCGAATCCTTCGGGTGCCGTCCATCAATCACATACCATGGAGGAGTGTCTATTTAATTTAATTAATTTGGGACTGGGAATCCCATTGCCAGCTCTTTTTGCAGAATTATTGGATAAGCGGATGAAACCACTAGTCCATTGGTGAAAGTTGCCCAACAAGATTGAAAGATAAAACACCACATACTTCCTCATGAGCTATGAAACATTAACACAAATAAGAGATACTAAGTTTTGAATTGTTTAAAGGTAGCACATGAAGTATTTACTTGGAATGGCAGAAAATACCATGTAGTAGGTAGGTATGGTGGACACAAATGGCATAGGTTTGGGTTAAGGTTTGGATGCACGAGAAGTATTCCCTCTCAGCATGAGTCTTTGGCTAGCAAGGTTAATTAGCAAGCATAAGAGTCGAGGGAAACAAACAAATATACATGTGATAGAAACAATCATGCATCTTCCTTGTAAGCACAAACAATTTTAACTTCGAATAATAAGCTATGAGCTAACAAGAAAGACAATGAAACATCTACATGTATTTCTCTTTTCTATTTAAACCTTAAAGTGTTGTTGCTATTGACCCATGCTAAGTTTGCCAAAACCAAATAGATTTATTCAATGCTCCCAAAGTGATACCAATACTAACAACAAGGTGAATCATATAGTAAAGATTGCAAACTAAAATAAGATGTGCAATATGTAAATGATAAGACTTCTCATTAATATTCCATAACGATAACTCACACCAAGGGATACATAGACAACCAACTAAAGGAGAGATACTTCCAAACGCAACCCATCTTATATGATAACTTCCCTACTCATGATATGACACTACTTGACAATAAAAGTAAAAGGTAGTGATAATGTGATACCGCGGCACTCCCCAAGCTTGGAACAAACCAAGGGGATGCCAATACCGATGATGAATTACTCCTGCGGCGATGGTGGTGATGAACTCCCATCATCAAACTTCCAAGGAAGAGGCTCTCCATCAAGAAACGACGTCTTGGTCTCGGGGATCCCGAAACTAGCAAAGCACGGCTTATGTATTTAAACCTGTTTTCATACTCACAGTTCTGATTCTGAAAATCATAGAGTTGTGCTTGGAGCTTGTTGGTGGTGTCGTGAAGCGAGAGGATGTCGCTCCAAAGCTTTGCAGTTTCCTTCTCATGTTCAGCAATGAGTTCAGACACAATCCTGTGGAAGATATCCACCTCACGCTCAGCCATCTTCTTGTACTTGAAAACCTCTTGTTCTAACTTCTCCATCCTGTCTTCCAGGCTTCCTTCTCCTTTAGGACCCTGGACATCCTTGACCTGCAGTTCTCCTTCAACGAGCAGCAACTCCTTGGGGTGCATCTTCAGCTCCTCCATGTACAAGTTGCCAACATCCTTGCTGGAGCCGTCCTTCGGAGTTTCCGACGAAGACATGATGACTCTAGATCCGAAACAAATCCTGGCAGAAACAGCTCGAAACAAAACACGTCGAAAACACGATATACGGACCTCCAGGGGTCCGGGAGATTATATAGCAAATATTTTCGCGAAATAAGGAAAATACCAGATCGAACCAGAGTCGGAAAGGAGCGACGGGCGGCCAAACCATAGGCCGGCGCGGGCCCGAGTCAGGCCGCGCCGCCCTATGGTGGCACCCCCTCGTGCGTCCTTTCCACTCCGTTTCGAACTCGTAATTTCTCATATTTTCCAAAAACAGCAAAAATATAGTTCGGAAGGTAAATTGCGTACTTTTCATTACCGCATCGTTACCTATTCAAAGTCGAGTTCACGTGACCGTCAATTTGCCCTTTGATGAAATCTTCCGGTGTCTCCACTTGAATAATATCGACATCAACATTATAGGAATCACCCGAGATATAATGCTTGAGTCTTTGTCCATTCACCACTTGCGTAGCATTGCCTTGGAGAGAGCTAATCTTGATTGCTCCTGAGCGATACACCTCCTCGACAACATATGGTCCTTCCCATTTCGAGAGTAATTTCCCTGCAACGAGACGAGACCGATACAATAGGACTTTATCCCCAATATTAAATTCTCTTTTGATAATCCTCCTATCATGCCATTTTTTAACTTTCTCTTTAAAGAGTTTAGCATTTTCATAAGCTTCACTTCTCCATTCATCTAGGGAACTCAATTGCAACAACCTCTTATCACCTAAGAAGTTTAGGATCTTTATTTAATTCTCTAACAGCCCAATAAGCTTTGTGCTCTAGTTCTAAAGGTAAATGACAAGCTTTCCCATAAACCATTTTATAAGGTGACATTCCCATGGGATTTTTATAAGCAGCTTCTATAAGCCCAAAGTGCATCCTTCAATTTACTAGCCCAATTCTTTCTAGTTTTATTAACGGTCTTTCCCAAAATAGATTTAATCTCTCTATTTGATAATTCTACTTGACCACTAGTTTGAGGATGATAAGCGTAAGCAATTCTATGATTAATACCATACCTAGCAAGAGTTTTTCTAAAACCTCCATGAATAAAATGAGAACCTCCATCAGTCATAATATATCTAGGTACTCCAAATCTAGGAAAAATAATATCTAAGAGCATTCTTAAAGAGGTCTCACCATCAGCACTTTTTGTAGGTATAGCCTCCACCCATTTAGTAACATAATCAACAGAGAACAAGTATATGAGTGTTACCTTCGAAGACTGAAAAGGTCCCATGAAGTCAAATCCCCAACAATCAAACGGTTCAATAACAAGAGTATAATTCATAGGCATTTCATTGCGTCCGGAGATATTACCAACCCTTTGGCATTCATCACAAGATAAAATAAACTTTCTCGCATCTTTGAAGAGAGTTGGCCAATAAAAACCTGATTGTAGAACCTTTTGCGCGGTTCTTTCTCCGGCGTGATGTCCTCCATAAGCACTACCATGACATTTACTCAATATCTCCCGTTGTTCATATTCGGGAACACATCTTCGCATAATACCATCCACTCCTTCTTTATATAAGTGTGGGTCATCCCTGAAATAATGCCTCAAATCATAAAAGAATTTCCTCCTTTGTCTGAACCGAAAAGGTTGGAGGCAAGTACTTGGAAACAATAAAGTTAGCATAATCAAGCATACCAAGGACCTGTCTCGCGAGCTCACCTTTATTACAGCCAATTGTTCATTTGGAAAACTATCATTAACAGTGAACAGGATCATAAGCAATATTTTCCAATCTAGACAAATTATCAAGCAATAGGATTATCAAGCACCTTTCCTATCTACAATATGTAAATCAAATTCTTGCAAAAGAAGTACCCATCTAATAAGCCTTGGCTTAGCATCTTTCTTTGTCATTAGGTATCTAATTGCAGCATGATCAGTATGAATAGTAACTTTTGAATCAACAATATAAGATCTAAATTTATCACAAGCAAAAACTACAGCTAATAATTCCTTTTCAGTTGTAGCATAATTTCTTTGAGCAGCATCAAGAGTTTTACTAGCATAATGAATAACATTCAGCTTTTTATCTACTGCTGTCCAAGAACAAGCACCTACAAAGAAAATCACTAGCATCACACATAATTTCAAAGGGTAAATTCCAATCAGGGGGTTCAACTATAGGAGCAGTTGTTAAGGCTTTCTTAAGAGTTTCAAACGCTTCCTTACAATCATCATCAAAAACAAATGGTACATCTTTTTGAAGAAGATTAGTAAGAGGCTTTGAAATCTTAGAGAAATCTTTAATAAATCTCCTATAAAACCCAAGCATGACCAAGAACACTATGAATACCTTTAACATCCCTCGGATAAGGCATTTCTGATTGCTTCAACTTTAGCTCTATCAACTTCAATACCTCTCTCGAAATTTTATGTCCCAATACAATTCCTTCATTAACCATAAAGTGGCATTTCTCCCAATTAAGAACAAGGTTAGTTTCTTCACATCTCCGCAAAACTTTATCAAGGTTTCGCAAGCAGCTATCAAAAGAATTCCCATAGACGGAAAAATCATCCATGAATACCTCTACAATACTTTCACAAAAACCATGAAAAATAGCAGACATGCATCTTTGAAAAGTAGCAGGAGCATTACATAAACCAAAAGGCATGCGTCTATAAGCATAAGTTCCATAGGGACAGGTAAAAGTGGTTTTCTCTTGATCTTTAGCTTTAACAGCAATTTGTGAAAACCCGTAATAACCATCAAGAAAGCAAAAATGAGTATTTTTAGATAATCTTTCTAGCATTTGATCAATAAAGGGTAAAGGGTAATGATCTTTTTTAGTAACTTTATTAACTTTTCGAAAATCAATGCACATTCTATACCCTACAACTACTCTTTGAGGAATGAGCTCATCATTATCATTAGGCACAACAGTCATACCTCCTTTCTTGGGAACACAGTGCACAGGACTAACCCATCTACTATCGCAATAGGATATATAATACCAGCTTCAAGGAGTCGTAGTACCTCATTCCTTACCACTTCCTTCATCTTTGGAATTAGACGACGCTGAGGTTCAACAACAGGCTTTGCATCATCTTCCATATTAATAGCATGTTGGCAAATAGAAGGAGAAATCCCCTTCAAATCATCAAGAGTGTAGCCAATAGCGCCTCGATGCTTCTTCAATATTTCCAATAACCTTTCTTCCTCAATCTCTGAAAGCTTAGAACTAATAATAACAGGATATATTTTCTTATCATCAATATGAGCATATTTAAGATTATCAGGTAAAGGTTTTAAATCAAAAACAGGATCTTCCTTTGGTGGCGGTGTTGTACCCAAATCTTCCACCGGTAAATCATGCTTGAGAATAGGTTGGCGAAGAAAAATTTCCTCAAGCTCATCTCTTTCTTTCCTAAAAAATTCGCTCTCGCTATCCTCCAAATGTTGCTGCAAAGGATTATTAGGAACAAGAACAATAGATGCACATTGCTCCATTTTAATATCATTACTAGGCAAATCAGCTTTATAAGGAGTTTTAGTAAATTTAGAGAAGTTAAACTCATAAGATTCACCAGCAAATTTAGTCAAAATTTTCTCTTTCTTGCAATCTATAATAGC
Organism: Lolium rigidum; assembly: GCF_022539505.1. Taxonomy (NCBI): domain Eukaryota; kingdom Viridiplantae; phylum Streptophyta; class Magnoliopsida; order Poales; family Poaceae; genus Lolium; species Lolium rigidum. The sequence goes on along the minus strand of NC_061509.1, from coordinate 289,385,778 downwards.
TCCACAAGTATTTAGAAAAGGTCTACCAAAGATAATAGGACAATAATCACTAGCAGCAGAACCAAGTACCAAAAAGTCAGCAGGATATTTAATCTTACCGCATAAAACTTCCACATCTCGAACAATACCAATTGGAGAAATAGTTTCTCTATTAGCCAGCTGAATAACCACATCAATATCTTCAAGTTCACAAGAATCAATTTCGTGCATAATCTCCGTGTAAAGCTCATACGGAATAGCACTAACACTTGCACCAATATCACATAATCCATAATAGCAATGATCACCAATTCTAACAGATAGCATAGGAACACTAGCTTGTTTGGGTTTATTAGGATGTGAAACAATATGAGAAGCATCTTCACAGAAAATAATATGACCATCCTCCACATTTTCAGTCACAAGATCTTTAACTATTGCAACAGCGAGGTTCAACTTTTATTTGTTCTTCAGGTTCTACGGGTTTCTTTTCACTTTTATGAACCGCACTATTTATAACAGAGTACTCCTTCATTTTAGCAGGGAAAGGAGTTTTTTCAATATAAGCTTCAGTGAATAACATGATCAGCAGTTTCAACTACAACACATTTATTAATAGATGAATCAATTTTATCTTTATACGGTTCATGATACTTATCAAAATTCTTCTTTGGCAATTCATAATGAGAAGCAAAAGCTTTATAAAGATTTGCAGCAACTTGAGAATCAAGACCATATGTAGCACTCATATTACGAAATTTATCAGTATCCATAAAAGCTTCAATGCATTTATAATCATAAATTATACCTGATTCTCGATCTTTGTCGTTCTCCCATCCTTCAGTATTTTCTTGGATTCGATCAAGAAGGTCCCTTTTAAACTCTTCTTTGTTGCGTGTAAATGATCCAGAACAAGAAGTATCCAAGCAAGGTCTTGTCTTGAAAAGAAAGTCTTGCATAGAAATTATCAATAATAACATTACCGGAAGCTCATGAATGGGGCATTTGAGCATTAAAGACTTCAATCTCCCCAAGCTTGGGCAATACTCTCTCCATCATGAGGCCAAAAATTATATATGCGATTCCGATCCTTATGAATTTCACTTGGAGGATAGAACTTAGAATAAAACCGGGGCACAATATCATTCCATTCAAGAGAATCCCCATTATCCAATAATTTATACCAATGCGCCGCTTTACCAGACAGCGATAAAGAGAATAGTTTCTTCCTCACTTCATCCATAGCAATACCTGCACATTTGAATAAACCGCATAATTCATGCAAAAACAGTAAATGATCACCGGGGTGGACAGTTCCATCCTCTTCATAGCGGTTATCCATAACACGTTCAATAATTTTCATAGGTATTTTATATGGTATTACTTCCTCACCTGGCGCTTCATCCACTACCGTTGCAGTAGTAGTAGATTTCCCAAATAGAAATTGAAGAGAAGATCTCTCCATAATGACTTATAGCAGCAGGCGAGAATAAAATCAGCACAACATAAAGGTTTTCCTTACCAATTCCACTTACCAATAGCGCTTCACTCCCCGGCAACGGCGCCAGAAAATAATCTTGATGACCCACAAGTATAGGGGGTGTATCGTAGTATCTTCGATAAGTAAGAATGTCGATCCCAACGAGGAGCAGAAGGTGTTGACAAGCAGTTTCGATGAAGGATTCACTGTAAATGCTCACGGACAAGTAGTCAGGGGGTTTGATGTAACAGCTTGAATAATGTACGAGTATGTAAAGTGCGAGAGTAATAATTGCAGCGAGTGGCCCAATCCTTTTTAGCACAAAGGACAAGCCGGTTTGTTTACTTATAATGACCAAACGTTCTTGAGGACACACGGGATTTTAGTCTAGTGCTTTCGCTACATACGGCTAAATAATCTTCATTGTTGTGATAAGTGTTGTGTGGGTGAACCTATGCTAATGTACCGCCCTTCCTAGGACTAATACATACTTGTGATTATACCCCTTGCAAGCATCCGCAACTACAAGAAAGTAATTAAGAAATAAATCTAACCACGGCCTTAAACTCGAGATCCTGCGATCCCTCCCGCATCGATATACCAACGGGGGTTTAGGTTTCGTCACTCCGGCAACCCCGCAATTGGCAAACGAATACAAGATGCATTCCCCTAGGCCCATAAATGGTGAAGTGTCATGTAGTCGACGTTCACATGACACCACTAGAAGAATAACACCACAACTTAAATATCACACCATTGAATATTACTCATCCATAGTTCACTACTAACATTTAGACTTCACCCATGTCCTCAAGAACTAAACGAACTACTCACGAGACATCATACGGAACATGATCAGAGGTGATATGATGATGAATAACAATCTGAACATAAACTCGGTTCAATGGTTTCACTCAATAGCATCAACAACAAGTAGAAATCGATACCGGGAGAGTTTCCCCTATCAAACAATCAAGATCAAACCCAAATTGCTATGGCGGTGACGGTGTCCAGCGGTGATGACGACGGTGATGATGGTGGAGATGATGATGATGGTGATGGCGATGATGTCCAGCTCGATGACGGTGACGATGGCGTCGATTTCCCCTCCCGGAGGGAATTTCCCGGCGGATTCCTGCCCGCCGGAGAGCTCTTTTCTCTCTCGGTGTTCTCCGCCCCGCGGAGGCGGCCGTAACTCTTCGCGAGGTACCCTCTGTGGCTTAGGTCTTCGGGACGAAGGGTTTGGCGAAGAAAAGGAGGCGAAAGGGGTCGTGGGCCCTCCACACCACAGGCCGGCGCGGCCAGGGCCTGGGCCGCGCCGCCCTAGGGTGTGGGCCCACCCTGGCTGCTCCTGGCTCCTCCTTCTGGCTTCCTTCGTCATCTTGAAAAATAGGATTTTTGGTATAATTTCCTTCCAGAGTTGATCTTCCGAAATATTGCGTTCGACGGTGCTTTTTCCAGCAGAATCCTGGCTCCGGTGTTTGATCCTCCAATAACGATGAAACATGCAAAATAGATGAAATAACATAAGTAATGTGTCCCAATATGAAATATATCAATGAATAACAGCAAATTATGATATAAAATAGTGATGCAAATTGGACGTATCAGTCAACAATCTAGAACTTCGGGTGATAGCCACAGGGAGGCTCGGAACAGAGCAAGATCAAGGTTACAAAACGTACCTGAAGGGGAAAGAGAGCACTTGGTTCAAAACCTCGACATGTCTTTTATGTCGATAGACACGAGAGGGAACATCATCCCCAAGACACCAGAAGCTGGGTATATGGCGACACAAGCTTTCATCCTTGCATCCAGGCCACCCCCAGGAGATCCAAGGGAGGCACTGTACAACATGGCGATGGCAGGAGTTGGAGCCATGGGAACGGCATTTGCGTCAACACCTCCCGAAGGAGCAGCAAGGCAAAATAGCCCACAACATGCGGCAGCAACAACAGCAGTTCCCGAAGGACCAAGTGGAGCAAGGGACACGGCAGCACAAGCAAGGGTCGACAGGGCGTGACAAAGCAGAAGGGAACATCGGCAGTCCCCATAGCTAAACGACGAGGATATGTGTGGTTTGCCATGCTTCACAAGGAGAGTTCGAAAAACTCGAGTCCCTTCGGGATTCAAGTTACCTGATAACTTCAAGAAATTCGACGGCCTTCAAGATCCAGAGGATTGACTAGTTGATTATCTCGAGACGGTGAAGCTCACAGGAGGAACCGAGCAACAGCCTATGCAAAGCATCCAGGTGCATCTGAGTGGATCCGCACGATCTTGGATAAAGAAACTTCCTCCAGGATCTATCGATAGCTGGGATAGCTTCGAGGACGTGTTCGTCAAGAACTTCCGGTCCACATGCAAAAAAACTGCGTCATTAGAGGAACTGAGGGCGTGCCGACAAAAGCCAGACGAGCCAATGAGAAAGTATATCCAAAGGTGGAATATCATCAAAAACTCGGCAGAAAACATATATGACGAGAGAGCAATAGACGCGTTTGTCGCAGGTATCAGGCGTGGAGATTTTGTCGAGGACTTGGGGAAGACCAATCCAAAGACAGTATCTGCACTAATGGAAATAGCAAACAGATGGGCAGATGGAGAAGATGCTATTCACAACAAACGGCATAGGTCGCCAGAGGAAGACCGCGGTCGAAATTATCAACCAAGGCGACGATTTCCTCGGCAGTACTCGAGCTATGACGCTCCAGGTCAAATCTCGGCTGGCTTCCGAGCAAGCACCGGAGGAAACAACAGAGATGATTACCAGAGAAGCAATGAGCAACGAGGCGACAATAGAGATGACTCTCGAAAAAATAGGCAAAATAGCGGGCCAAGGTTTCAGAGACCTTTCGTGTCTCCCGAAGAGATGATGAACGGGCCGTGTCAGATGCATTTTTTCCTCGACAGCAACGGAAAAAGACAGTTAGGACATCTGCAGAAGGATTGTAGAAATTTCCAGGCAATGCTAAGGTATGCAGGGCATGCTAATGCTCAGGCAGCATAGAGAAATCCTCGAGAACCCAGGAGTGAGATTCACTTTCCACCTCCTCCCGCGATTACGGACGACAATCGACATCAGCTCAGAATAGCGGCAGCACCAGCACCACCGCCTTACATTGATCCTAACTCTAACGGAGCGGTCTCAATGATTCAGAAGGGAAGGCCATCCAATAGAGCTCAGAAAGTAATCTCGCGGCAGGTGTTCATGGTAGAAAAAATACCTCCACCAACAGTCGAGTACCTTAATTGGCCAGGGCAAGACATTGGCTTCACCATAGCGGATCATCCACAGCAAGTTCCTCGACCAGGGCAGTCAGCACTCATACTACCAGCGGTCATCGCAGGATTTGACGTATCTCGCGTGTTTATAGATGGCGGCAGCAGCTTAAACCTTATGTACGCATATACATTAAGGAAGATGAACATGTCCCTAGCAAACCTGAAGCCAACAGACACGAGATTCCACGGTATCACACCGGAGAAGCCAAGTTATCCGCTGGGGAAGATTAATCTCGACGTTCAGTTTGGGACCCGAGAAAATTACAGAATCGAGAACTTGGAGTTTGAAGTCGTAGATTTTCCGTCACAGTACCACGCTCTGTTGGGACGACCAGCATATGCTAGATTTATGGCGGTACCACATTACACGTACCTGTTGTGGAGAATGCCTGGACCTATGGGACCAATCACATTCAAAGGAAGCTTCGCCCTAGCCGATAAATGTGATAAGGATTTTCATCTTATATCAGAAACTTTCGGGATGCAAGCTGAGTATTTGGCGTCAAGGCTCATGACTGACTATGACGTGCTGCCAGACATTGGAAGGCCAAATAAAGAATCAATTTTCAATACTGAGAAAAATTCTAAGGAGGTGCAGATTCACCCGATAGACCTGAAAAAGACGACGTCCATCGCAAACGACATGGACCTCGCATAGGAAAGCGCGCTCATCGAGTTCCTCCGTGAGAACTGGAAAATCTTCGCATGGTGTCCAGCTGACATGCCGAGAGTACCCAGTGGAACTTGCCGAGCACCACCTAAACTTGGATCCATTAGCGCGACCAATCAAACAACCTTTGCGGCGTTTTTCGGAACCAAACCGCAAGGCTATGCTGTCAGAAATTGATCGACTAAGAGAAGCTGGTTTTATCAAGGAGCTGCATACAAAGGCCACATGGGTAGCAAATCCAGTGTTGGTGCCAAAGAAAAACACTAAAGTCCTTCGCATGTGCGTCGACTTTACATGTCTTAATAAACATTGTCCAAAGGATCATTTTCCCCTCCCGAGGATCGACCAAATTATCGACTCCACGGCAGGATGCGAACGTCTTTCCTTCCTGGACGCATATTCTGGTTATAACCAGATTAGATTGAAGGAAGAAGATGAAGTCAAAACAGCGTTCATCACACCTTACGGCATGTTTTGCTACAGAACAATGCCCTTTGGTCTGAAAAACGCGGGAGCAACATATCAGAGGATGATGCAGAAGTGTTTGGCGACACAGATTGGAAAAAATGTGCAAGTGTACATCGACGATGTCGTCATAACATCAAAAAAGGGGCGACGCTGATCGAGGATCTCAAGGAAACCTTTGACAACCTCGACAAATTCTCGCCTCAAGTTGAACCCGACGAAGTGCTCCTTCGGCGTCCCAAGCAGGAGAACTTCTTGGGTTTCTAGTTTCAGCAAGAGGGATTGAAGCAAATCCCGACAAAATACAAGCTATCGTAACAATGAGGAAGCCAACAAAGTTGAAAGAAATACAGCAATTAACTGGGCGAGTCGCAGCTTTAAGCAGATTCGTCGCCAGGCTGGGAGAAATTCCAGTGGAACGAAGAAGCCGATAGAGCTTTCGAGGATCTGAAACGCACAATCTCGACACCACCAATCTTGGTGGTGCCGAAGGAAAAGGAACCTCTCCTGCTGTACATTGCAGCCACACCCCAGGTGGTTAGCACGGTGTTAGTCGTCGAAAGAGAAGAAGAAGGAAAACTCCATGGAGTGCAAAGGCCGGTATATTTCATCAGTGAAGTTTTATCGCCTTCCAAACAGCGGTACCCGCAGTACCAGAAGCTAGCATATGGAGTGATTACAACGGCAAGAAAGTTGCGCCACTATTTTTCGGCACACCCGATAATAGTAGTCAATGAAGCGCCTCTTTCAAATATACTGAACAATCCAGAAGCTACAGGATGTGTCTCCCTTTGGGGAATAGAACTTTCCCCTCGGGACATCACGTATGAAAAAAGAAAGGCAATCAAGTCGCAAGTTTTGCCAGATTTCATTGCAGAATGGATGGAGCTGCAAAACACGGGACCCCCAGATTTGTCGAGAACTTCGACCATGAACTTTGATGGATAGAAGGAGCTGGCGCAGGAGTGATACTTATATCACCCGAAGGCGACAAATTAAAGTATGTCCTACGGATGACGTTCCCAAACGCATCCAACAATGAAGCAGATTACGAAGCCCTCATACACGGTATGAAGATGGCGAAAGCTTGCGGCGCAACTCGACTAAAAATCTTTGGCGACTCACAATTGGTGGCTCAGCAAGTTATGTACCAATGTGATGCAGTCAATGATAGCATGATAGCATACAAGGAGGTGTACAATGAGCTTGAGAAGCTGTTTGATGGATGCGAGGTAAATCACATCAGTAGGTTGAGCAATGATGAAGCCGACGTTCTCGCAAACATCGGGTCGCAGTGCCTCCCAATCCCGCCAGGTGTATTTTGGGAGGAAATAGCGGAGAGATCCACAAAGCCGAAGAAGGCGCAGAAAAAAGCAAAGGAGGAAAAAACTTCGGCGCCCCTCAGAGAAGCCGTGGATGCCGAAGAAGACCATGAACTTGTGATGATGGTAGAAGTTCCTTGGATGCAAGCGTACATATCGTATATCCTTAGAAAAGAAATACCTGACGATCCAGTTGTGGCAAGGCGAATTATTCGACGATCCAAAGCTTTCACAGTGGTCAAAGTGGAGTTATACAAGCGAAGTATTTCAGGCGTCCAGCAAAGGTGCATCACACCCGAAGAAGGAAGGATAATCCTAAAGGATGTGCACGAAGGAATATGTGGTCACCACGCGAGCAGTCGAGCTATTGCAGCCAAGGTTTTTCGGGCAGGATTTTACTCGGTTGACAAAGCAATCGAGGATGCAAAAGAGATAGTACGAACCTGCGACGCGTGCCAAAGATTCGCCGCAAAACCTCACTCTCCGGCGGCAGAGCTGATGCCAATACCATTGTCATGGACCTTTGCCCAATGGGGACTTGATATGGTGGGCAAGTTGCACAAAGCTTCGCCAGGAGGATATGAGTACCTGTTGGTTGCCGTCGACAAATTCACCAAGTGGGTAGAAGCGAAGCCAATAAACTCACCAGATGCAGCGTCGGCAATAAAGTTTGTCAAAGGCCTCGTTTTTCGTTTTGGAGTGCCTCACAGCATTGTCACGTACAACGGTACTAACTTTACAGACCTAAGGAGTTCAAGGCATACCGCGCGAAGTAGGCATCAAATTACACTTTGCGTCAGTTGGACACCCGCAAACCAATGGCCAAGTCGAAAAAGCCAATGGTATCATCCGCAATGGCATTAAAAAGCGCCTACTAGGACCGCTCGAAAAGGCTCGATATACCTGGCCAGAAGAATTGCCAAGTATTTTGTGGAGCATCCGAACAACACCAAATACGGCGACACAAGAAACTCCGTTTTTTCTCGTCCACGGAGCCGAAGCAGTACTACCAATCGAAATAGAGCATGATTCTCCAAGAGTAACAGAGTATGACGAGGAAACATCACGAAAAGCTCGGGAGGACGATATAGATGCACTCGATGAAGCTCGAGCTGAAGTACTATCACGAGTTACCAAGTACCAGCAGGACCTGAAAAACTACCACAGTCGACGATTGCGGCCCAGATCTTTCCAGGTCGGTGATTTGGTCTTACGGCTTAACCAGACAAAGTACCGAAAAGCTCGAGTCACCATGGTTGGGACCTTACGTCGTCACCGAAGACATCGACGGAGGAGCATACGAGATCAAGGACAAGAAGATAGGGGTTCCCAAGAAAAACCCCCGGAACGTGGCGCAGCTCGTGCGGTTCTACGCTTAGAGTCGAAATATAGTCCTCCTCTCGTAAAAATACAATGTACCGAAACGCCCGCGAGTTTTCAGACGCACTCTTTTCCTTTTCGGGGCACCGAGTGGGGCCGGAAAGGTTTTTAATGAGGCGGGCTCGCGGTGCTGCAATATAATAAAGATACCGGAGATATACTTCTTATTCTTCGACACGCTCGGGGCTCAATGCCTTCAAGTTACAAAATATACACAATATAGATAAACTAGACTCACCGAAATATTTCGCCTTGGTACAAGAATACCTCGCTAAATAGAACATCGGGAGCTAACAACTATAAATATAGTGTACTTATCAAAATCCTATTGCTTTGGTCGGAAAACCTCGCAACAAAAATATAGAACTTCGCCACCAAGACACTCGGGGCTCGTAACCCATCGACGTAAAAATAAATATATCTTCTTGCAACAAGAGAAAAATCTTCGAGATAGCAAAACAGTATAAACTCCAGCCAAAGGCTTGGGGGCTTGACGATCAAAAATAGAAACAATATATATTTACAGAGTTGACAGCTTTACAATATAGATCATGTTTACAAATACACAAAGACGTATCAATGATGAAACTACAGCAAGAAAAAGGAAAAAACCCTCAGCGGATACCTAGCACATGGTCTATGGTTATTCGCTCATTGGAAGGACGAGTACTATGATCGGCATAGCTACCCTTCACAAAGAACTCAGCATCCATCCGAAGAAGTTCATCCATCATATCTTCGGCTACAGGAGTCACAAGATCATCAATCTTGCCCATGTTTCTCTTCTTCTTCGACACCTTAGCCAGACACTTGGAAACAATTTGATTCATGGGAAATTTTGGATAGCAAATCTTTATCATCATCATAGCAAATCTTGCGCCAGCAGAGAGTTGAGCCCGCACAAAGCCATGGATTCGAGGAGCATCTCAAAAAATTTCCATTAAAGCGGGAAGAGTTTCTGGCATCTTGTTGCGAGGGAACATTGTTCCATAAACTAAAAACAAAGTCTTCGTACAGAAGTCAAGGAAGTCACGGACCTGAGCCGCGCGATCTTGGAATCTGACAATTTGGCGGGTACGCTCAGGAGTAACCCAAAAGTTAGAACCATGTTGTGCAGCCAGTCTGAGCAAAACATTGGCTCGAGCTTCAACACGTTGCTTTTCGGTAGCAGTATCCAAAAATGAGCCTGGTACAGCAAATAAATTGTCAAGGAAGAAAAAATAGCTAGAACAACATCCAGCATGGTTATGAACAGGAAACATACATGTCATGTCCAGGCTGGCATCAGTCATTAGCTGAAGCATATAATTTTCTCGAGAAGAAGCTTCGGTAGCCTCAAGAATACAGCAGCATCCTTTGCAAGCAATGGCTTCTTTCGCCCGTTGAAGAGCAATTTTCTCTCTCGGATGCTTTTCGAGATTGCTCCATCATCGCAAGAGTTTGTTTCTTCATGGATTGAAGTTGTTGGCGAAGTTTGTGCAAATCTTGCGACAAATGTTTACTTGAAAAATCTTCGATAAGGGTTTTCTTCGAAAATGAAGAAGCAGGTGAAGTATCGGCAGAACAAGGATTGGCGGAGTAGTTATCAAATATCAACTGGAAAAAAAAGTCTCAGGATCAATGATAGTGCAAGATAGAATTTCATTGATCTTCAGAAAATTTACATAGATATTACAGGAGAAGTTCTTCAGAAGGGCTATTGCGAATATTGTCGTCAAAGCTACTATGGCGACAACGGCAAAAGAAATAGGAAAAATAAAAAAATAAAAAGAAGAGGCATTCAAATAGACCTCCGGCTTTGATGAGCTAGGAGTCGAAGATGGCTTGATTCCAAGATAGGCCAGGATTTTCTTCGTGTTGGGCTTTGCCGCCCTGATCAGCGATCGCCATTTTGTGGTCTCCATGTGTTCTGTGTCGCCTACTTTCGCCCAGTCGATAGTTTGCTGGCTGTCAGCAACCAAGGCGACAGATTTTCGACAAGCAATCTTCATGTTTTCTTGGCGCATCTTCGGTCCAAGATCTTCCGGTGGATTGAAGTCCTTGGCAAGAGCAAGGAAAGTCTTGGGTTCCGTTTTCTTCGGGAAGAAGTAGGGGAACAGCCGTGACAATCCTGCGTCGACTGTTCAATGCCTTCACGAGCTTCAGTTCCATGAAACTCGAGGACAGAGAGTGCGTCGAGAAGAGGATCGTTGTCGGGATCTTCAAGCTCAAATTCTTGGTTTGTTTTACCTGTCACAAAAAATATGTGTTGGTCGACAAACAAGTAAAAAAAAAGCAAGTCTAAAAAAGATAGAATGGATCGATAAACTTACCGATAAAGCGTCGATTCTTCGAGTTCAAGCGCTTGATGATTGCCTTTTCACGAGTAGCATGTGCGGCTTTATGCTCGTTCAACGAAGTTTTGGCATCATGAAGCCTTTTCTGCAGATCTTCGACACCAGCAGCTTCTGCCTTAGCCTTCTCAGCTTCTGCTTTCACTTTGCCAGCATCAAGTTCGGCCTTCTTGCGAGCCGTCTCACTTTGCTCTAATTTCGAGCAAGCGCTTCGGCAAGTTTGTTGGCCTCTGCAAGTTTTTCTGTCAAAATAGTCAAAAATAGTCAACATATCGATAATATAGGAGCAAGAAGCCATGAACAAAAGCAAGCAGGGAATCATCACCTTCGGTTTTGCTGGCGTATTCGCGATACTCAATGAATTTGGCACCAATGCGAATAAGTTCTTTGATCATGGGCTGTCAAAGAAGGAAAAAGGGAAAAAAGCATAGGTATGAGAAAAAAAACACGATGGCACAAAAGAGCAAATACAGAAAAAATAGACAATAACAAAAAAGAAATTACGGACTTACATCGTCCAAAAGAGGACTCGAGGAGCTACCCAATTGCAGGGTAGGCTCCATGATCGTTTCAACCCTTGTCCTTTTTGGTGAAGGGACAAGAGGACTTGCAGGAGGAGTGGGAGCGCCAACGTTTTGTTGAGGAGGCGAGGATTCCTCTCCATCGATTGGCGTCTCCAAAACAACTAGAGTATGTGACATACTCGTTCGAGCAGCCACATCAAAAGCTGGTACTTCTTCCTCATCATCACTGCGATTAAATGTCGGTAGCATAAAAAGCAAGATAGACAAAAATCTTCGAGTACAAAAATAAAGGGAAATAAAAGGTGACTTACGAGCTGATGAGGGCCTCAAGGTATGGATCATAAGCTGCCTTCTGACGTGAAGGAACAGTTTCTTCGGCTTTGGAGGTGCCGGAATCTTCAACATCATCCCTTTTCCTTTTGTTCCTTGGATAAACAGCAGGAGGAGGAGATTGTGCCGATGCAGTACCTTCAGAGGCAGCCTCCTTTTCAGAAGATCCCGCAGATTTTTGAGAATCTGCGGGTTCATTCACAAAAGAGGGGGCATCTTGGTTGTCGTCGGTGACAATGGCCCTTTCATCGACTTCTCCACCTTCAGGAAGGGGAGGAAGCGAGACAAGATTTGGATGGTTCTATACAAAAAACAGGGGAAGATGTCAAAAAAGGAGTTACAAAAAAGATAGCAAGGCAATAACAAATCAATCGACAAAGGTTACCTTGGGAAGCGCATTGGTGGCGCTATATGGTTTTACACGGCAAGAAGAAGAGACAGGATCTTTTTTGCTGAGAGAGGAGATTTTTCGGACAAGCTTCTCTAAGTCCTTGACCTCTAAATCCGCCGACAACCGATCTACGTCCTTGTCGCCAGCGTATTTCCAGAGAGGGTATTTGCGAGCCTGGAGAGGCTGCACTCTGGTTCTAAGAAAATACGCCGTGATTTGGATACCCGACAACTCTTTGCTGCGAGTATTCTCGCAACTCATGGATGCGAGTCATCGTGGCTTCGTCGATATTTTTTCTTCCTCGTAGACTCGCATCCCAGGAGCGGCGGCGAAGGATTTTCTCGGCACCATCGAAAGGAGGGATGTTGTCTTCAGCACATCCATGGTTTTCCTCCTGAATGTACAACCACATCTTGCGACACCCTTGAACTGAGTCAGGGAGTTTGACGTTGAAGTAATCGACTGCGGGGCGAACGGAGATAACAACGCCGCCTATATTATAGGCGACATTGGGAGAGCCATTGCAGCGACAAAAGAAAATGCGCTTCCATAGCGCCCAGTTAGGCTGGACGCCAAGGAAGGCCTCGCGAGGGTGATGAAAATGGAAATATGGAGGATAGAATTGGGCGTGAGGTGGTGAAGTTGCAGACCATAAACAAAAAGCAATCCGCGGAGGAAAGGATGAATGGGGGCGGAAAGACCGCGGATGAGATGGTCGACGAAACTTACCCGATACCCCATTGGAGGGGTTGGGTAGCTTTCTTCACTAGGGAAGCACGCCGCCTTGGGCTTCTTGCCGATCCCCAGCCTTCTTCAAGAGATTGATGTCCCGGGTGGAAATTTTGGACCTTTCCCACTCCGCGCTTCCCGCATCTACGGCAGCCATTGACGATTCCGGCGTGCTGTGTTTGATCAACCGACGCGGTGGCATCAACAATGGCGCAGGAATGCAGCTTGGAGAAGATGAGCTCAGGGAGTTGTGGGGCGCAGGAGGAAGTTTTGCAGAGGAGAGCAGGAGAACGGCGCGAGCGGAAGTGCTCGAGGAAGAAGAAGGGGATCTTATATAGAGGTGCGGCGAAGCGGCGGACCGTTGGATGGAAAAGTGTGCGGCAGATGATAACCACGTGGAAACAGGGGTAAAAAAGTATTTTAACATTGGAGAAGTTACGGTACGTGCGCCAGGAAAAGCGGAGGACGTGTGTCCCCCACCTGCACGACGTGTCAAGATAATGGATAAATTGGGCCCGCAAGGCAGCGGGAGAAGATTTCTCGCGATTTTTGGACTTGCAATCGTGGCTATCGTCAGCAATAACGTCACTTTGGCAGGAGAAAAATTCGACTCAACAGCTGCATAAAAAGGCGACATGCAAAAATATTGGAGAACCTTTGATCAAATACAAGTTTTTGATCAAATGCTCGGGGGCTACTTTGAAAAAATGAAAAGATCAAGAAAGACAAAATGGAAATGGCGTGAGCCTATGATCAAATACAAATATTTGCTCATAGCCTCGGGGGCTACTCCCATCGGGAGCGCTGTTCGCGCACCCGAGAAATTATAAAACTTCGGGAGAGAAAGAAAATATAGCAGCATAAGGCGTGGAGCCTACACCCAAGCACAAGTCCTTGGCTGTAGCCTCGGGGGCTACTCCCATCGGGAACGCTGTTCGCGTGCCCGATGAAATTATAAAAAAGAAAGAAAGAACGGGAAGAGGAAAGATAGAAGAGCAAAAGAGTATATTTCGAGTTATAAATAACTCTGCATATACTCCCATCGGGAGAGCAATATAAGTCATCCGTTGACTCAATAAAATGTGCCATTCCAACAACCGAATAAGCACTCGACAATATATTCTCAGAACGCCAAAGTTGCGATCAATTTCTGAATGCCGCAAATTTGCGAAGGTAAGAGCCCAGATCCGTTCTGTGTGGCGTGGCGCCGTCTCTGACGTCGGTTTGCTACTTTTATCCGTATCAACAGATATGAAGAAAAATCCTAACGAACGCGTTAGGTACCCGATAAATTTGACTGGGACTCGACAGAATGGTAAGACCTTAAGCGGCACCTGTCGAAGTTTACACCAGTATCCCGAGATCATGTCCAGGGACGTGATCTTGAAGTAGGTTGTTGCGGATTGCCACTAGAGCAGCTTAACTAGTACCCGATCCGTCAGATGAACTAGCCCCAACTACCATTATCCCTGTACAATATAGAAATTTATGTGAACAAATATAGAAAAGTTTTAAGTTGTCGAGTAAAAATAAACAGTGGAGATTTTCCCCGACTCTACGATTCAAGCAAAATCTTGGGGGCTACTGACATAGGCATCCCCAATGGGCCTGCCGAAGATAGTACCCGGGGTTTACTGAAGGCCCACTACCCGAAGAATAAGAAGATTCGGAAGCCCAAGATATTGTTAAGGAAAGCTAGAGTTGTAATAGGAAGCATTATTTGTAATCTTGCGGGATGAGTTAGAAACCTTCCCGGACTCTGTAACTTGTACAATACGAATCCCTCGGCTCCGCCTCCTATATAAGGGGGAGTCGAGGGACAAAGCAGGCATCAAATCATTGTTTCTCAAACCCTAGTTTCATAATCGTCGAGTACTTTTCGGCTGAAACCTTCGAGATCTACTTGCCCTCTACTTCCAACTAAACCCTAGTCTACAACCCGTAGGCATTGACAAGTTGATACATTGTCACCGAGCCTCTGGGGTAGACCTTTCCGGTATCACACGTGGAGCCTGGAAGGGCTCCGACGTCACCCAACACGAAATCGACTGGCTTTACCGGTCCAGAAGGATACCGGAAGGGGTATCCTTCCGGCTTCCCGGCGACGAGATCCAACCGGTACTCCGACCCGGTGAGTTCGTCGTCTTTTTCGCTCACTTCGAGCATGGGTTCGGCCTCCATGCTTCCGATTTCTTCCGCAGTTTCCTTGATTTTTACCAACTCCAGCCTCACCATCTTCCCGGCAACGCCGTTTTCTATCTTTCTTGTTATGCCACCTTTATGGAGGCTTACATCGGCATTCGTCCCACTCGTGAGACATTTTCCCGTTTCTTTGCTCTTCGGATTAACTCCGTTCAGGGCAACGAAATTCCTAAACCCAAACCCCCCGTACAATGCAGGTCTTGCATCATCGGCTCCCGCCAAGGGAGCCCCTTCTTCAAATTTTCTGGTCTCGAGTCATGCCGGTTATGTCAAGGGACCTTCTTCTACGTGAAGAACAACGGTGCCACAGATCTCATCAATCTGCCGGCTTTTAATCCGGCGCCGCCCAAAAAGGTCAACTGGAGCTTCTATCCGGGGACGAATCACATCGAGACGAACCGGGTAGTACGCTTCATGGAGAAGCTGATGAAGGAGACCAACATCTGCTCCGACGACATCATCCGCGCCTTCATTTCACGCCGGGTGCTTCCTCTTAAGCGCCGGGCTCACAAGATGAGCGAGATGTACGGTCCCGGTGATCCTACCAAGATCATCGGCCTTCCTCTCAGCAAGGAGGATATAGTCCTCGAGGCTAAGCTGCATCTGCTGCCAGACTGCCATGCCGGATGACTGGGAATGGGGCTTCCGGCCTCTCAGTTCCACTAACCCTCCGACCCAAGAAGTAAGAGATTACACAACTCGGGTCGGTTTACCGGTAACTTTTATGCTGTGGCTAACCTTCTTTTCATTTGTTTCAGGCCAAGGACCGCGTCCCCCGCATCGAAGCGGATCGGCGAGGCCCTTGCCGGAAGCGCCCTCTGGACGCGGTAGACCCGGACCCCTACATCCATTGGCAAGATCTGAAGATGGGCCGGACGCACACCTCACGCCCCGGTAACTCCCCACCTGAAGCACCCGGTTCCGCCGACGATCTGACCGTGCTTGAGGTAGTTCTCCTTTTTGATCTCTCATACTCTTCTGTTATTGTTCCTTTGTAGATGTTCCCTCAGCCAGCACCAACCCGCAGGTCCACGAGCACGCGGTCCCTCTGCAGGCCGAGGCTGGTCATGAGTTCCTGGAGAAGCTCGTGCCCCAGGGCCAGAAGAACAAGGCTCCGGCATCTGATGCCGGCTCGAGCCAGGCCCCTCCTTCCAAACGCTTCCGGACGGAAGCCTTTGCGGGGAAGATCGCAGGCAAGAGGCGCTACAAGGGCAAACAGATGCCGACCTCTTCTGGGTAAGCTCTCGTTTCTCTGCTTGTTTTGTTTTTACCAAGTTCTTTTCCCGGTTGCTTTTTCCAACCCTTTCTTTTTCTCTCGTTCAGCCCTGCGCTCAAGCTCGGCCCAAGGCCTGAGGGCTCTGAGGGAACCGCCAGGACCTCAACCCCTCCTCCTCAGTCAGGCCCGGCACCATCTGGTGCCGGCAACGCTTCAGCCTCCCCTCTGGGAGGCACCTCAAGTGCGGGGCGCGCGGCCCCTACACCTCCTGATCACCGTGCGGAGGAGGAACTCATCTCCCCTCC
This sequence comes from Lolium rigidum, assembly GCF_022539505.1. Lineage (NCBI taxonomy): Eukaryota > Viridiplantae > Streptophyta > Magnoliopsida > Poales > Poaceae > Lolium > Lolium rigidum. The sequence goes on along the minus strand of NC_061509.1, from coordinate 289,369,167 downwards.
TGAGAGACAAGATGCCGGCGCCAGCAACATCGGCGCCGAAGAAGAAGCTGTCGGGCGGGCGGAACCTCTGGTTCCTCCCGTCCCAAAAAGAAAGAAGAAGAAGACCAAGGAGTCTTCCCCCTCCAAAGCCGCGCCGGATACTTCCGCGTCGGCCAGCTCTAACCTGGGTCAGGACGCGCCTGACGCTCCCCTTCTCCCAAGACCACGCTTGCGCCACCGCCGGAAGCTCCCCGTGCCGAACCAGCCGGAGCCACGCCAACGCCGCTGCCAACAACCTTGAAGATTGTCAAGGGGAAGGCGACGGCTTCCAGCACTTCCTCCGCCGGCCCGCATCCCTTGGTGCTGCACGCCGCCCGCGCCGTTGTCGTTGCCGGCGAGAAGGCCACCGGCCTGCTCGGCCGGATAACCAAGTTCAAGCACGAGGGTTGCGAGCTGGGGCATCTGCTGCCCTATGCCGAAAAGTGGAATGCCGCGGACGTGTCCGAGGCTACCCGCGGCCTGGGAAAGGACCGGCTTCCGGCGCCTGACCCCGCTGGCCCTCGGTGCTCAGAGGAGCACTTCATGCGGCTGCGCCGCGCCGTGAAGGAATTGGATAGCGCGTGGTACGACGCCTGATACGTCTCCGACGTATCGTTAATTTCTTATGTTCCATGCTTGTTTTATGACAATACCTACATGTTTTGTTCACACTTTATGATGATTTTATGCATTTTTTGGAACTAACCTATTGACGAGATGCCGAAGTGCTAGTTCCTGTTTTCTGCTATTTTTGGTTTCAGAAATCCTAGTAAGGAAATATTCTCGGAATTGGACAAAATCAACGCCCAGAGTCTTAGAATTGGACGAAGCTTCCGTAACACCCGAGAGCCGCCGGAGGGGAGCCCCGTGGGCCCCGGACGCTAGGCCGGTGCGGCCGGGGTGGGCCGCGCCCTCTCGTTGTGTCGTCGCCTCGTCGGCCCTCCGACTCCGCCTCTTCGCCTATTTAAAGGTCCCCGACCTAAATCTTCGATACGGAAAAGCCACGGTACGAGAAACCTTCCGCAGCCGCCGCCATCGCGAAGCCAAGATCCGGGGGACAGGAGTCTCTCGTTCCCGCACGCCGCCGGACGGGGAAGTGCCCCTGAAGGCTCCTCCATCGACACCACCGCCATCTTCATCACCGCTGCTGTCTCCCATGAGGAGGGAGTAGTTCTCCATCGAGGCTAAGGGCTGTACCGGTAGCTATGTGGTTCATCTCTCTCCTATGTACTTCAATACAATGATCTCATGAGTTGCCTTACATGATTGAGATTCATATGAGTTTTGTATCACTATTAATCTATGTGCTACTCTAGTGATGTTATTAAAGTACTCTATTCCTCCTGCACGGTGTAATGGTGACAAGTAGTGTGCATCGTCTAGTACTTGGCGTAGGTTATGATTGTAATCTCTTGTAGATTATGAAGTTAACTATTGCTATGATAGTATTGATGTGATCTATTCCTCCTTTCATAGTGTGATGGTGACAGTGTGCATGCTATGTTAGTACTTGGTGTAGTTGTGTTGATCTATCATGCACTCTAAGGTTATTTAAACATGAATATCGAATATTGTGGAGCTTGTTAACTCCAAAGATTGAGGGTTCGTGTAATCCTACACAATTAGTGGTGTTCATCATCCAACAAGAGAGTGTAGAGTATAGCATTTATCTATTTATTCCGTTATGTGATCAATGTTGAGAGTGTCCACTAGTGAAAGTATAATCCCTAGGCCTTGCTTCCAAATACTCGCTATCACCGCTTGTTTATCGTTTTACCGCATCCGTATCGTCTCGCAATATTACCACCATCAATCACACGCCGCTTGTAGCATCAAGCTATTTTCTGGTGCCGTTACTACTGCTCATATACATTCATACCACCCGTATTTCACTATCTCTTCGCTCGAACTAGTGCACCTATACATCCGACAAGTGTATTAGGTGTGTTGGGGACACAAGAGACTTCTTGCTTTGTGGTTGCAGGGTTGCATGAGAGGGATATCTTTGACCTCTTCCTCCCCGAGTTCGATAAACCTTGGGTGATCCACTTAAGGGAAAACTTGCCGCTGTTCTACAAACCTCTCGCTCTTGGAGGCCCAACACTCGTCTACAGGAAAAGAAGCGTGAGTAGACATCAAGCACTTTTCTCGGCGCCGTTGCCGGGAGGAAAGGTAAAAGGTACTCACACTCCGGATCTCGGCTACTAAGCTATTTTCCGGCGCCGTTGTAAGTACTCGAAGCTATTTCCTTTAGATCATGCAATTGCATCTTTTTGTTTCTTGTTTTACACTAGTTTGGCATAATGGAAAGCAACATGGAGCTTTTTATTCTTTTTCCCGAGTTAAGACATGGATGGTTTGATGCGAAAATTAAAAAACCCATGGAACATATTAGTATGAACACTTTGAATACCATTGTTTCTAATGATATGGAAAATTCTAAGCTTGGGGAAGCTGGTTTTGATGAGCATGATCTTTTTAGTCCACCAAGCATTGAGGAGGAAATTTACTTTGATGATACTTTGCCTCCTATTTATGATGATTATAATGATAGTAGTCTTTTAGTGCCACCTGTTATGGAGGATAAATTTGATTATGATTACAACATGCCTCCTATATTTGATGATGAGAATAATAATGATAGCTACTTTGTTGAATTTGCTCCAGCTATTACTAATAAAATTGATTATGCTTATGTGGAGAGTAATAATTTTATGCATGAGACTCATGATAAGAATGCTTTAAGTGATAGTTATATTGTTGAGTTTGCTCATGATGCTACTGAAAATCTTTATGAGAGAGGAAAATATGGTTGTAGAAATTTTCATGTTACTAAAACACCTCTCTATGTGCTGAAATTTTTGAAGCTACACTTGTTCTATCTTCCTATGCTTGTTACTTTGCTCTTCATGAACTTGTTTATTTACAAGATTCCTTTTCATAGGAAGCATGTTAGGCTTAAATTTGTTTTGAATTCACCTCTTGATGTTCTCTTTTGCTTCAACTCTTATTTCTTGGGAGTGCATCATTAAAACTGCTGAGCCCATCTTAATGGCTATAAAGAAAGCACTTCTTGGGAGATAACCCATGTGTTTATTTTACTACAGCACTTTTGTTTTATATTTGAGTCTTGGAAGTTTTTACTACTGTAGCAACCTCTCCTTATCTTATTTTGTTGCATTGTTGTGCCAAGTAAAGTCTTTGATAGTAAGGTTCATACTAGATTTGGATTACTACGCAGAAACAGATTTCTGTCTGTCACGAATTTGGTCAGAATTCTCTGTAGGTAACTCAGAAAAATCTGCCAATTTTTGTGTGTGATCCTCAGATATGTACGCAACTTTCATTCAATTTGAGAATTTTCATTTGAGCAAGTCTGGTGCCTCTTAGAAATTCGTCTTTACGGACTGTTCTGTTTTGACAGATTCTGCCTTTTATTTCGCATTGCCTCTTTTGCTATGTGGGATGGATTTCTTTATTCCGTTAACTTCCGGTAGCTTTGGGTAATGTCCAGAAGTGTTAAGAATGATTGTGTCACCTCTGAAAATGTGAATTTTTGATTATGCACTAACCCTCTAATGAGTTGTTTTGAGTTTGGTGTGGAGGAAGTTTTCAAGGGTCAAGAGAGGAGGATGATATACTATGATCAAGGAGAGTGAAAGCTCTAAGCTTGGGGATGCCCCGGTGGTTCACCCCTGCATATTTTAAGAAGACTCAAGCGTCTAAGCTTGGGGATGCCCAAGGCATCCCCTTCTTCGTCGACAACATTATCAGGTTCCTCTAGTGAAACTATATTTTTATTCCATCACATCTTATGCACTTTGCTTGGAGCGTCATTTTTGCTTTTGTTTTTGTTTTGTTTGAATAAAATGGATCCTAGCATTCATTGTGTGGGAGAGAGACACGCTCCGCTGGTTCATATGAACACATGTGTTCTTAGCTTTTAATGTTCATGGCGAAGGTTGAAACCGGCTTCGTTAATTGTTGTATGGTTGGAAACAGAAAATGCTACATGTAGTAATTGGTATGATGTCTTGAATAACTTGATACTTGGCAATTGTTGTGCTCATGTTTAAGCTCTTGCATCATATACTTTGCACCTATTAGTGAAGAAATACATAGAGCTTGCTAAAATTTGGTTTGCATGATTGGTCTCTCTAAGGTCTAGATATTTTCTAGTAAGGGTCGAACAACAAGGAAGACGGTGTAGAGTCTTATAATGCTTGCAATATGTCTTTTATGTAAGTTTTGCTGTACCGGTTCATGCTTGTGTTTGTTTCAAATAGCCTTGCTAGCCTAAACCTTGTATTGAGAGGGAATACTTCTCGTGCATCTAAAATCCTTGAGCCAACCACTATGCCATTTGTGTCCACCATACCTACCTACTACATGGTATTTCTCTGCCATTCCAAAGTAAATTGCTTGAGTGCTACCTTTAAAATTTCCATTCTTCATCTTTGCAATATATAGCTCATGGGACAAATAGCCTAAAAACTATTGTGGTATTGAATATGTACTTATGCATCTTATCTCTTATAAGTTGCTTGTTGAGCGATAACCATGTTCCTGGGGACGCCATCAACTACCTTTGTTGAATATCATGTGAGTTGCTATGCATGTTCGTCTTGTCTGAAGTAAGGGCGATTTACCATGAGTTGAATGGTTTGAGCATGCATATTGTTAGAGAAGAACATTGGGCCGCTAACTAAAGCCATGATTCATGGTGGAAGTTTCAGTTTTGGACAAATATCCTCAATCACATATGAGAACATTAATTGTTGCTAAATGCTCATGCATTAAAGAGGAGTCCATTATCTGTTGTCTATGTTGTCCCGGTATGGATGTCTAAGTTGAGAATAATCAAAAGCGAGAAATCCAATGCGAGCTTTCTCCTTAGACCTTTGTACGAGCGGGATAGAGGTACCCCTTTGTGACACTTGGTTAAAACATATGTATTGCGATGATAATCCAGGTAATCCGAGCTAATTAGGACAAGGTGCGGGCACTATTAGTATACTATGCATGAGACTTGCAACTTGTAGGATATAATTTACATGATGCATATGCTTTGTTACTACCGTTGACAAAATTGTTTCTTGTTTTTAAAATCAAAGATCTAGCACAAATATAGCAATCAATGCTTCCCTCTGCGAAGGGCCTTTCTTCTACTTTCATGTTGAGTCAGTTTACCTATTTCCTCCCATCTCAAGAAGCAAACACTTGTGTCAACTGTGCATTGATTCTTACATACTTGCTTATTGCACTTGTTATATTTCTTTGCATTGACAACTATCATTGAGATATACATGTTACAAGTTGAAAGCAACCGCTGAAACTTAATCTTCCTTTGTGTTGCTTCAATGCCTTTACTCTGAATTTACTGCTTTATGAGTTAACTCTTATGCAAGACTTATTGATGCTTGTCTTGAAAGTACTATTCATGAAAAGTCTTTGCTATATGATTCAATTGTTTACTCATTGCATTTATATTGTCTTGAATCACTTCATTCATCTCATATGCTTTACAATAGTATGATTAAGATCATGTTGGTAGCATGTCACTTCAGAAATTATCTTTGTTATCGTTTACCTACTCGGGACGAGTAGGAACTAAGCTTGGGGATGCTGATACGTCTCCAACGTATCGATAATTTCTTATGTTCCATGCTTGTTTTATGACAATACCTACATGTTTTGTTCACACTTTATGATGATTTTATGCGTTTTTCGGAACTAACCTATTGACGAGATGCCGAAGTGCCAGTTCCCGTTTTCTGCTGTTTTTGGTTTCAGAAATCCTAGTAAGGAAATATTCTCGGAATTGGACGAAATCAATGCCCAGAGTCTTACAATTGGAAGAAGCTTCCAGAACACCCGAGAGCCGCCAGAGGGGAGCCGTGTCGGCCCCAGACGCCAGGCTGGCGCGGCCAGGGGGTGGGCCGCGCCCCCCCCTGTTGTGTCGTCGCCTCGTCAGCCCTCCGACTCCGCCTCTTCGCCTATTTAAAGGTCCTTGACCTAAATCTTCGATACGGAAAAGCCACGGTACGAGAAACCTTCCAGAGCCGCCGCCATCGCGAAGCCAAGATCTGGGGGACAGGAGTCTCCGTTCCGCACGCCGCCGGGACGGGGAAGTGCCCCGGAAGGCTCCTCCATCGACACCACCGCCATCTTCATCACCGCTGCTGTCTCCCATGAGGAGGGAGTAGTTCTCCATCGAGGCTAAGGGCTGTACCGGTAGCTATGTGGTTCATCTCTCTCCTATGTACTTCAATACAATGATCTCATGAGCTGCCTTACATGATTGAGATTCATATGAGTTTTGTATCACTATTAATCTATGTGCTACTCTAGTGATGTTATTAAAGTACTCTATTCCTCCTGCACGGTGTAATGGTGACAGTGTGTGCATCGTGTAGTACTTGGCGTAGGTTATGATTATAATCTCTTATAGATTGTGAAGTTAACTATTGCTATGATAGTATTGATGTGATCTATTCCTCCTTTCATAGTGTGATGGTGACAGTGTGCATGCTATGTTAGTACTTGGTGTAGTTGTGTTGATCTATCATGCACTCTAAGGTTATTTAAACATGAATATCGAATATTGTGGAGCTTGTTAACTCCGGCATTGAGGGTTCGTGTAATCTTACACAATTAGTGGTGTTCATCATCCAACAAGAGAGTGTAGAGTATAGCATTTATCTATTTATTCTGTTATGTGATCAATGTTGAGAGTGTCCACTAGTGAAAGTATAATCCCTAGGCCTTGCTTCCAAATACTGCTATCACTGCTTGTTTACTGTTTTACTGCATCTGTACTGCCTGCAATATTACCACCATCAACCACACGCCAGTTGTAGCATCAAGCTATTTTCTAGTGCCGTTACTACTGCTCATATACATTCATACCACCTGTATTTCACTATCTCTTCGCCGAACTAGTGCACCTATACATCTGACAAGTGTATTAGGTGTGTTGGGGACACAAGAGACTTCTTGCTTTGTGGTTGCAGTGGTTGCATGAGAGGGATATCTTTGACCTCTTCCTCCCTGAGTTCGATAAACCTTGGGTGATCCACTTAAGGGAAAACTTGCTGCTGTTCTACAAACCTCTGCTCTTGGAGGCCCAACACTGTCTACAGGAAAAGAAGCGTGAGTAGACATCAACGCCACGAACAACATGATGGTAAGTCCCACCAAACCTTTTCTATTTTTCGATTCACGCCGGTTTCTCTTCTTCCGGATCTTGTCTATCTTCTCTTCAACTTTTAAATCTATGCCGGTTTCTCTTTTCCTGGATCTTGTCTATCTTCCCAGTCCCCGAGTTTCGTGTTGAGAGCGTAGCTCTCAGCGCGAAACTTAGGTAAAAACGCGCGAAACCGGCATAGCCAGTCCCCGAGTTTCGGGTTGAAAGCGCAGCTCTTAGCGCGAAACTTAGTTAAAAATGCGCGAAACCGGCATAGCCAGTCCCCGAGTTTCGGGTTGAAAGCACAGCTCTTAGCGTGAAACTTAGTTAAAAACGCGCGAAACCGGCATAGCCAGTCCCAGAGTTTCGGGTTGAAAGCGCAGCTCTTAGCGCGAAACTTAGTTAACACTTTTTCTTGAACAGACCACGGCCGACGCCCGGAAGATCCTCTTTGAGGAGCTTCTCTGGGAGCACCGGGACCTTGCTGAGGCGCACAGCAAGTGCCAAGGTAAGCTTCTGCGCCTCCGGCATCTTCTTACCAGGAAGTTTTCTCTTTCTTAGTACTCATGATTCTCTGTTTAACAGCTATCCCGGAAGCTTCCATTGAGGCCCTCAGGACTCAGCTCGCCGCACTCCAAGGTACCGCTCCCTCTTTTCGGTTGACTTGCTTCCTCTTCATTTTATCAGTACAATCTCACTGACATTTTCTTTCCGGGCTCCAGGTGCAAAGGACCAGCTCATCCGGCAGCACCATGAGGCTCTTAGCGCTCAGAAGGCCATCTCCAAGGAGCTGAAGGACCAGCTCATCCAGCTCGGGCTCGAGCATAGCAAGGCGCTGAAGGCCGCCCAGGCCACCGCTGAAGCCAAGCTGGACGAGGCGCTGGAGGATGCCAGCAACTCCACTGTGGTGTTGCAGGCTGACTTGGAGGAGGCAGCCAAGGCGCGGAAAGCAGCCGAGGATCAGGCCGCGCGTTTGGAGGTAGAGCAGAAGGAGTATGACCTTCTGGTCACGCAAACTGACGCGCTTGCCTTCCGTAAGTTTTTCCTTTCTTCTTTTCCGGTTTCTGCTTATAAGCTTATCTCTTCCGGTAGCATGTGCTTATCTTTTTTCCTTTGTCTTGCAGGACTCTTTCCGAACTCCCAGGCGTATGCACAGAAGAAGGTTGGAGAGCGCCGGGTTGCACAGGCATATCAGAACCTGGATGCGCCCTGGGACCCCTATGACCAATTGGTCGCGCTGAATGCGCGGGTTTCCCACATGCGTGCTGTGGACCGGAACCTCTCCGACATCCCCGAGGTGGCCACCCAGCTCTTCAAGGTTCTCTGGCCTGGAGAGGAGGTGCCAGACACCTTTTCGCTCATCAATGACCGCCTGAAAGGTGCCGGTCGGAGGATCCGGGAGTGGCAATGTTCAGCAGCTCGTGCCGGAGCGGACTCGGCACTGCGCGTTGCCTGCTCCTGGTATCCGGACCTGGACCTGGACGCCCTCATCGGCGTGCGCGAGCAAGCTCCAACTGATCTGGATCCGGTCCTCACCGCGAAGCGGCAGGATCGAGCGTACCGGATCGCGGAGTACGCCGAGATGCGCACCTTCATCCCCCCTCCTCCAGATGTCAAGGATTATCTGAGCGACGAGGAGGAAGATGAAGACGATGAGGATGCCGGAGCTGGTGACGCGCCTCCGGAAGGCCCTGACGCCGATGATGCTCCTCTTGATCGCCCCGCTGCCTAAGTATGTCCTGTGATATGTTTGCCTGTCCTGCTTGTCTTTGAAACAATGCTCGTTAAATTCTACCCCGGTATGTCGGGGTCTATGATGTAATATAAAACTTGCCTGCCCTTTTGGTTGTGCTACAACAGTTTATGCCGGTATGATATACCGGTAGCATATTAACTTAGTTCTGTCTTAGCATATTTACTCATTGTGTTGCTTTTATCTTGCACTGCAAAGATTCCGGAATTGTTTCCGCATTCAATTCGATGCACACTTGGCTCTTGTGCTCTGGCTCTGCCTGCCTTCTCTGGGCGTTCTTTGGCGTATGAGCACAAAGTTCTTTTACCAAGCAAGCACTTTCTTGAACTTAGAAATAACTCGAAATTTTCACAAAAAACCGGTTTAACCGGGGTTAGTTAAACTTTTCCGGATTGTTCGTTCCCACTCTCTCTTTTCACAGTTCGCGTGCTTAATTGCTACCGGTTTATCTTGCTTGCCATGAAGCCGGGTTGCGGACAGCAGCAGAGTCGAAGACTCTGGTAGGTTTAGCACGCTACTAAACCGGAAAGAAAAAAATTCACTAAGCAACCGGTGAACTGAAAAAATAAACATATTGCATGCAATTTCAGCAGGGGTAGTCCCCAAGATTTATTCGAGGTCCCGACATCTTTTATTCATAGCATATAAGGTACAAAAAAGGAACTTCTTACACCACAACTTCAAGAGTAGAAGGGACGCAACAGGGCTACGTTCCATGGACGCTTGCTCTCTTCTCCGGACCTGTCCGCCTTTCCTTTTTTCCATTCCTGTGCATCGATCAAGTAATAGGCATCATTGTGGAGAGCTTTGCTCACAATGAAGGGTTCTTCCCATGGGGGTGAAAGCTTATGCCGGCCTTCAGTGCGCTGCACTAGGCGTAGCACCAGATCTCCTTCCCGGAATACTCTCGGGTTAACCTTCCGGCTATGATAGCGTCTGAGGTTTTGCTGGTAAATGGCTGTTCTTGCCAATGCCAATTCTCTTGCTTCTTCTAGCAAGTCCACATCGTTTTCTCTGGCCTCTTTTACCTCTTGCTCAGTATAGAGCTGCACTCTTGGTGAGTCATGGAGAATGTCGGTTGGTATGACCACTTCTGCTCCGTAAATCATAAAGAATGGAGTGTATCCGGTGGACCGGTTTGGAGTTGTTCTTATGCTCCACAGCACTGATGGTAGGTCATCGAGCCAACACCCTGGTGACTTTTCCACCGCCTCGATGAGTCTCGGTTTGATACCGGAAAGTACCAACGCATTTGTTCTTTCCACCTGGCCATTGCCTTGTGGGTGTGCCACTGAGCACAAATCCAACCGGATGTTGTTATCCTCACAAAATCTTTTGAACTCACCTTGAGCAAAGTTGGTTCCATTATCAGTGATGATGCTATGCGGGTAGCCATACCGCTAGATAACATCTTTTAGGAACTTCACCGCTGTGCGCCCATCACACTTTGCGATAGGTTTCACCTCTAACCACTTGGTGAATTTGTCCACCATGACCAAGATGTGGGTCATATTCCCTCTTGCAGTTTTGAATGGGCCAACCATATCAAGACACCAAACAGCAAATGGCCAAGTTAGCGGTATGGTTTTTAAACCGGATGTTGGGGTATGATTCTGCTTGGCGTACCTCTGGCACCCATTGCATTTTCTTACCAAATCCTCAGCATTTTCCAAAGCAGTGGGCCAATAAAACCCATGCCGGAACACTTTTGCTACCAGCGCCCTTGATGAAGCGTGGTGCCCACATTCTCCCTGGTGAATCTCCTCAAGCATTTCTTTTCCCTCTTCCGGTTCCACACATCTTTGAAGGACACCGGTAACACTTCTCTTGTACACCTCGCCATTGATGATGGTATATGCTTTGGACCTCCTCTGGATCCTTCTGGACTCATTTTTGTCATCCGGCAAGGTGCCGTTGATTAGGAATTCCTTAATAGGTTGAACCCACGATGGTGCCTCTCGAACCAGAAATACCGGTACGTCTATCTCCATGTTATCCACCAGCATTGTTTCTTCCGGTATGGCCGCAGCAATCCCCGAGCTTACCGGAACAGTCCCCGAGTTTGCTGGAGCAGTCCCCGAGCTTGCCGGAATAGTCCCCGAGTTTGCCGGAACAGTCCCCGGGTTCCCTTCATCGATATCCATGGGTACTACATGTGATTCCGGTACGAAAATTGATTCCGATTCCGGGCTTGGTTTGATCGACGGTACTCTTAAGTGTGCCAAGGCTATTCCGGGAGGAATTTCCTGCCTAGATGAGCCCAGCTTGGACAAAGCATCCGCGGCCTCATTTTCCGCTCGTGGCACTGATACGTCTCCGACGTATCGATAATTTCTTATGTTCCATGCTTGTTTTATGACAATACCTACATGTTTTATGCATACTTTATGTCGTTTTTATGCGTTTTCCGGAACTAACCTATTGACGAGATGCCGAAGTGCCAGTTCCTATTTTCTGCTATTTTTGGTTTCAGAAATCCTAGTAAGGAAATATTCTTGGAATTGGACGAAATCAACGCCCAGCATCTTATAATTGCACGAAGCTTCCAGAACACCCGAGAGCCACCAGAGGAGGGCCCTGTGGGACCCACACATGTGCCCAGCGCGACCAGTGGGTGGGCCGCGCCCCCCTATTGTGTCCCCGCCTCGTCGACCTTCCGACTCCGCCTCTTCGCCTATATAAAGGTCCCTGACCTAAATCTTCGATACGAAAAAGCCACGGTACGAGAAACCTTCCAGAGCCGCCGCCATCGCGAAGCCAAGATCTGGGGAACAGAACTCTCTGTTCCGGCACACCGCCGGGATGGGGAAGTGCCCCCGGAAGGCTTCTCCATCGACACCGCTGCCATCTCCACCGCCATCTTCATCACCGCAGCTGTCTCCCATGAGGAGGGAGTAGTTCTCCATCGAGGCTAAGGGGCTGTACCGGTAGCTATGTGGTTCATCTCTCTCCTATGTACTTCAATACAATAATCTCATGAGCTGCCTTACATGATTGAGATTCATATGATGATGCTTGTAATCTAGATGTCATTATGCTAGTCAAGTGGATTTTACTTATGTGATCTCCGGAGACTCCTTGTCCCACGTGTGTAAAGGTGACAGTGCGTGCACCGTGTGGGTCTCTTAGGCTATATTTCACAGAATACTTATTCACTGTTATGAATGGCATAGTGAAGTGCTTATTTATATCTCTTTATGATTGCAATGTATTTTGTATCACTACTATTCTATGTGCTACTCTAGTGATGTTATTAAAGTAGTCTATTCCTCCTGCACGGTGTAATGGTGACAGTGTGTGCATCGTGTAGTACTTGGCGTAGGTTATGATTGTGATCTCTTGTAGATTATGAAGTTTACTATTGCTATGATAGTATTGATGTGATCTATTCCTCCTTTCGTAGTGTGAAGGTGACAGTGTGCATGCTATGTTAGTACTTGGTTTGGTTGTGTTGATCTATCGTGCACTCTAAGGTTATTTAAACATGAATATCGAATATTGTGGAGCTTGTTAACTCCGACATTGAGGGTTCGTGTAATCCTACGCAATTAGTGGTGTTCATCATCCAACAAGAGAGTGTAGAGTATAGCATTTATCTATTCTGTTATGTGATCAATGTTGAGAGTGTCCACTAGTGAAAGTATAATCCCTAGGCCTTGTTCCCAAATATCGCTATCGTCTGCTTGTTTACTCTTTTACTCGCATCCGTATCGCTCGCAATATTACCACCATCAACCACACGCCAGCTGTAGCATCAAGCTATTTTCTGGTGCCGTTACTACTGCTCATATATATTCATACCACCTGTATTTCACTATCTCTTCGCCGAACTAGTGCACCTATTAGGTGTGTTGGGGACACAAGAGACTTCTTGCTTTGTGGTTGCAGGGTTGCATGAGAGGGATATCTTTGACCTCTTCCTCCCTGAGTTCGATAAACCTTGGGTGATCCATTTAAGGGAAACTTGCTGCTATTCTACAAACCTCTGCTCTTGGAGGCCCAACACTGTCTACAAGAATAGAAGCACCCGTAGACATCAGACACATGGTGAAATTCACAGCCCTCAAAGAAGCCGGCAATTTTTTGCACGTGAAACCGGTACGAAGCCATGTTGGCATCTTTTGCGTTCCAATCTCCGGAACATTATTGCACCACGAGATCTGAATCTCCATAGCAAATGATCCGGTGCGCACCGATTTCTTTTGCGACCTTTAGTCCATGGATCAAAGCCTCGTACTCAGCGACATTGTTTGGTGCCCTGAAATGTACTTGCAGAACATACCGGAGATGATCTCCCTTAGGTGAGGTAAGTACCACACCGGCACCTAGACCCTCTTTGAGTTTGGATCCGTCAAAGTGCATCTTCCAGTATTCTATTTTTTGATCCGGCGGCTTGTATTGCATTTCCGCCCAATCAACAAGGAAATCAGCCAAGGCTTGCGATTTTATGGCGTCTCTTCTTTCATACACCGGTACATATGGTGATATCTGAATTGCCCACTTTCCAATCCTACCGCTAGCATCTTTGTTGCACATGATATCGGAAATGGGTGCCTCGCTCACCACTTTCATGGGGTGCTCCTCAAAGTAATGCTTAAGCTTGGTGGCGGCCATGAACACGCCATAAGTCATTTTCTGGAAGTGAGGGTAGTTTTGTTTTGAGAGGGAGAGCACCTCGCTCAGGTAGTATACCGGCCTCTGGACGATTTTTCCTTCCTCTTCTCTTTCGACCACAACTACCACGCTCACAACCCGGTTTGTTGCTGCTATGTATAATAGCATAGGCTCTCTTTCTAGAGGTGAAGCCAGTATAGGCGATGTGGCCAGCATTGTTTTTAGCTCTTTAAACGCTGCGTCTGCCTGAGGGGTCCAGATGAACGTATCGGATTTTTTCATGAGAGCATAGAGTGGCAGAGCTTTTTCTCCCAACCTGCTTATGAACCGGCTTAACGATGCCAAGCTTCCGGTAAACTTTTGCACGCCCTTGAGATCGCGCGGTATAGTCATTCTTTCGATTGCCCGGATTTTTACCGGATTGACCTCAATGCCCCGGCTTGATACGAGAAAGCCAAGAAGCTTGCCGGTAGGAACACCGAAGGTACACTTTGCCGGATTGAGTTTCATCCGGAATCTTCTCAAGTTATCAAATGTTTGTCGGAGGTCATCGATTAAGGTTTCTTTTACCTTGGTCTTTACCACGACATCGTCCACATAGACTTGTACATTTTTTCCGATTTGATCAAACAAGCATTTTTGCATACAGCGCTGGTACGTTGCACCAGCGTTGCGCAAACCAAAAGACATAGTGACATAGCAATAAGCCCCGTGCGGGGTAATGAACGCAGTTTTTATTTGATCTTCCTTTTTCAGGGGGATTAGGTGGAAACCGGAATAAGCATCCAGGAAAGACAACAGTTCACAGCCAGTAGTGGAATCAATCACCTGATCGATCCGGGGTAAAGGGAAAGGGTCTTTCGGGCAAGCTTTGTTCAGGTTGGTGTAGTCGATGCACATGCGCCACACCTTTGGAGCTTTTGCTTCTAGGTTCTCTTCTTTCTTCTTTTCGACCAGCACCGGATTGGCTAGCCACTCAGTGTGCAGTACTTCCACGATGAAACCGGCAACCAGTAACTTTGTCACCTCTTCTTCAATGATCTTTCTCCTGTCTTCAGCAAACCGACGCAGCGGCTGCCTTACCGGCTTTGCATCTTTCCGAACATTTAATGAGTGCTCAGCCAGCTCCCTCGGAACACCTACCAAGTCATCAGTAGACCAGGCAAAGATATTCCGATTCTCACGGAGGAAGCTGACGAGCGCGCTTTCCTATGCCTCATTCATGCCGGCACCGATATGAACGGTGCGCTCAGGGTAAGCCGGGTCCAGCACAACGTCCTTTGTTTCTTTTGTCGGCTTGAATGCCGGTGTGCCCAGGTTAGCACTCATTGCCGCTAAGCTCAGCTGTGAGGACTGAGCCTGCGCAACCGCAGTTTGCATCCTCCTCTTTTCCTCTGCGATCACCAGCGATTCTGCCGAGGTTTGATCCCGGCTGAAGCGGTTTCCAGTGAGACTTTGTAGTTTCCCACCACAGTTAAGGGTCCACGAGGTGCCGGCATCTTCATCTTAAGATATGCCGTGTGATTTGAGGCCATGAAAGCAGCCAATGCCGGTCTGTGGTGACCCTGCATACCACTGCATGTTGTAGTATGCCAGTCGTTGATATAACATTCACGAAGTACCATTCCGCAAATATTACATCCCTCAGAGTAGTACAACAGAACATAGCAGGTCCATAACTCATTCATGTATTATTACAAATATCATACACATATCGTCACGGAGCTCCTCTTGGGTCCTAAGAGGAGTACTCCTGGGTTCGAGGCGAACCCAACTTAGCTTACAATATAAGAGTCTCATTAAGTTATACATTTATTTCCTCGAGCAGCTAAATACTAAGAGTTCGGGCTGCTCGGCTACTACTACTACTCGAGATGTTCGAGGCTTGATCTCCTCCGAAGCCTCCCGGTTCCGTAGACGATGAGGTAGTCTACGCCCTCGATACCTCCAGAGAGGTCAGGTTCTTCATAGCCGATGATCTCGGCTCCTTCATTGTTGTCGTAGTCCTCCTCCAGATGATTCAGACAATCTAAGCATGGGATTTAAGAGTGGTATGAGTACGAGCGTACTCAACAAGTTCATTATAGATAAGAGGTGTTTAATGCACTAGCTACGATATTAGACCAGAAAGTCTAATACCAATGCAAGTTTTGATAAACATTTCTTCAAGAGATTGCTTTTATTCCAAAGAACTATGTCCGTCAGCCTTCACCGGTTTACTAGAACTTCATGGAGCTCCTTTCCGGCCGCGTTCACAGTTCCTTATCCCGGAACAGGGAGTGACAGGTCACGGTTCTTTACACTCTGCAGAGGTGTGTTGCTTTACCCATAAGAGATCTTAACCTTGGTGCCAACCGGGCAGCTTTCCCGTCCACACTTCCTTCGGTGTGAGACCCGGTATAAGGTCTAGCCAATCATGTTCCTCCGCTACCTCGAACACCCACCCTTTGTTGCATACTCCGACCCTGGGTCCACGCCGGTCCCATTATTCCCATAGATTTCGGGGTGGACTCCGACCACGACGTCAATGCGGGGCTCTACCATACATTCCTACGCCGGCAGATGCAACCCATCATAGACCTCATTACCGTTGGGACTTCTACGGGTTCCCACCCCTGCATCAAGTCTCGCAAGATCATGAGCACCCGGTAATGAGCATCCGTTGATGAACGAGAGGTGGAAACACTTTTGACTACTCCGTCCCACTCCGGATCTTATGGTTAACACGGGTATCACGGCACAAGAATCAAGGTGTTTTTAAAGTCCAATTGCATTAATGGACTAATTTTCATTAGTGAAAATAATATGTGTGATTTAAATCATTATTTAAATCCTCAAAATAGGACTTATTCTTAATTGTCTTCAAAAATTCTCTTTGATATTTTATTTAAATAGAGAATTTTATGCTGATCCTTTTTCATATTTTTTATTTATTTTTTTAAGCTTCTAAGCATTTCTTATTTAATTTCAAAGATTCTGCATTTATATGAATTATGAAATGACTGAAATACCCTTGGGCCCCACCTGTCAGGTGGCCCAACGGGTTAGGTTTGGCCGACCCACCTGGTCCGGCCCAACCCGCTCACTCTCTCTCTCTCTCTCGCGCCGCTCGACCTAACCCTAACCCTAACGAGCTCTGGCGATTTTGTCGCCGTCGTCTTCTCCGATTTGTTCCGACCAGCTCCGGCCGTCGCCGCCGGCGAGATCAGGTGGATCTGATCCGCCGCTCGACGGTGAACATGGTGGTCCGCGCCGATTCGTTCTTTGCCCTCGTCATCGTGCATCCGCACCTCGCCTGTGATCCTGACCGAGGCGATTCCTGGCGCTTCGTCGGCCGCCGTCGATCCAGGCGTCGTGGCGATGCTGGAGCGCCCCCCTGCTCGGCGACGCCAGGCCAGGCGCGGCTTGGTGCTGCCCTGATGGCCTGTGCCGTCGTGCCGCCATGGCACGCCGGTGCGCTGCTCCAGGTACACGTCCTACTGCTCTCCTTCTTTCTCTCTGTCTTGCTTGCTCCTCATCTTCATCCTCGAGCTTTGGCCGTGGCTGCTCCACCTCATAGAGGTGGTTGCCATGCTGGTGCTCTGCTGCGCCAATCGAGCTAGACATGCTGCCGTGCTACTTCGCTTGTGCTTGCTCGCTGCTGCGTATGCTGCCTGTCTTGTCTTGCTACTACCATGCCTCGCTCTAGTCTATGTGCTTGTGCAAATCTTGCTGTGGCGTGTGCTTCCTTTGATTCTTGTCTCTGCTCACCCTTGGGTTATACATGTTATTATCTGGCTAGATGCTCATCTGAGCATCACTAGCCATTGTTGTTGCTTGCATGCTTATACTGTAATAAGCTCTAGCTCCCCTGGTTCATTACTGTGAGTGGTCCTTGCTGTTTAGCAAGAGACAGTGTTATTTATGTGATGATTATTGAGTCCTGGCTTATAGTAGGTTTGGCCTTGCTTAATTGTTGTTCATATACATCAATTCCTTGATGATATGCTTCTGGTTATAACCAATAAAATGGTTATGTGCTAGTCTGTAATACAAGTGTTGCTTATCTGTGGCTGTTTAATTCATAGAATTCATGTGGGATACCAGTGATTGATTCTAGCCTGCCTTGGCATGCTTTAGCAGGCTCTGATGATCAAATGATCATCACTTGCTTGTTGCTCGTGCCTTACTCGGTGCTTCACCCGGTGTCCGTGTGACACTTATACTTGTGTTGTTGTGTTAATGCTTACTCAAGCATCATCGATGCTTGCAGGTGAGCCATTGGATCACCGGCAAGATGTTGGTGCTTTGGTTACTTAAGCTGTTTCATTTATCCGTAATTCCTTGCTTTACTAGATGGATAAATGATGTGAGCTGTTTATCGATAATGATCATATGGATGAATTTGATGTAGCTAGAGGGATGCCAACCACTGGTTGGGTACCCTAGCTCATACTGAATCCTACTGGATAATGATGTGATGCTTTGGTGAATTTCCTGTGTGGATAGGTAGCTGTTGTGACCCTAGCAGGCTCTGTCTGCTAGAAATGGTTGCTCCTACCCCTTTTGGATTCTTCTGTGCACTAATCCTGGTAGTCATTCATAGGCTGCCAGGTTATTTGATGTTGAAATCATACTTGGACAGATATCTGTCCATTATTCTGATGGCTTTGCTAGCTGTGTGTTGCTAGGTGAATCTGGGTAGCTAAATAGGAATTAGTTCCTTGCTGGATTCCCCTGGTTAAGTCCCTTTTAATTCTGTTGGCTTGACCAGTGTTCCCTTGGATCCATTCCTAATGGTTTTACCCTTATTTTGCTTGCATCATATGGCTGATAGCCAAATGATGATACAAATAGGGTATTCTACCCTCTTTGCTTCTGTGACATATGCACATGCTTATTTATGAGCAAAACCATGGCTTGCTCATGTTTATCTGGGTATACCTCACTCCAGCTCCTAGATATGGGTGTTGGTGTAGAGGATTGCTTCTGTGATGCTTGGTTTGCTTGCCCTGCTCCCCTTGCAAGCTTGTGGTGCTTTACCCCATCTGGTGCTTGCTTACAGTTGACAGCTCTTGGTGAAGCTGTCCCTGGATGGTTTCTGGTGACTTGTTGTGCTTCCTGTTCTAAGTGTTCTTGCTGTTCTTGGTGAACTTACCCAGGAGCTTGTGTCGATGGAATGGTTAGGGTTTGGATGGAAAAAGGTTTTATATCATCCTCTCTTTGCTCTCCTGGTCGACAGCTGAGCCTGGCACCATTTTGGTGACTCCCCTGGCTTGTGTGTGCTGTTGTGCATGCACATAGCCTGGTGAGCTGCCTGTGTGGTTCCCTGTTGGGACTTGGTCCATTTGGTGGATCAGCTCGGCTGATCTTGATAATATCCTCTCTAGTTCATTATTTCGTTGCTAACCTGCCAAGTGGCAATGCCACTTGGCATAATATGCTTTATGTTGTGTTATTTGCAGGGATCCACCTGATGCTCCAAGGATCATGGAGATCATCAAGTACAAGGCTAAATGAAGACTAGATTGTAGTGTTAGGATAGAACATTAAATTGTACTTTTCTTTTCTTTTTTTTTCCATTTTGTCCAATTCTTGTAATATGTTGTAATATTCATTTGTTCCAATTTTGAATATTGTAAGTGAGAATGTATCTTATGTGATTATTAATAAAGCTCAAGTTTTCCTTAATGAGCTTTACTTAATTGTTGTGTTATTTATAATCTTGATTAAGCTAATTGTTTATTATATCAAGTTTGGATAATGTGGTATTCATTTGATGTTTGAATTTGAAATTCAAATTCAAATTTGGATTGAATTCAATCATACAACTTAGTTTAGAATTCAATCATGCAACTTAAGTTTGTGATGCAAACTCTCCACTCTCTTCTCAAAACCCTAGTTTAGTTGAATAAGAACAGGTTTGTCGCACTCTCGAAACCCTAACCCTGTAAGGTGTCGAGAGAGAAACTT
Organism: Lolium rigidum; assembly: GCF_022539505.1. Lineage (NCBI taxonomy): Eukaryota > Viridiplantae > Streptophyta > Magnoliopsida > Poales > Poaceae > Lolium > Lolium rigidum. Next base: position 289,349,644 of record NC_061509.1, on the reverse strand, counting down.
ATCCCCCTTCGATGCAGTTTTTGTTTAAAAGCGCGAAATTTACCCATAATTTGCAATGCAATGCACATCCCTTTCTAAAATCTACCCCTCGATCGTCTCTAAACCCGGGACATTACAGCCTTTCCCCTTAAAGAAAACTTCGTCCCGAAGTTGTGGTTGTAATACCTGAAGAGTTCGGGGTATCTTTTCCTCAGGTCTTCCTCCTTTTCCCAGGTAGCTTCCCTCTCGGGATGATGCTTCCATTGTATCTTGCAGTATTTTATGGCTTGATTCCTGAGTTGTTTCCAGTTCTCCTCGAGAATCTTTGCTGGCTTCTCGATGTAGGTCAAGTCTGGTTGCAGCTCGAGCTCTTCATGTGATACTGGTTCATCGGGGGTCTTCAGACACTTTCGGAGTTGCGACACATGGAATACATTGTGAACTCCGAGATAACCTTCCCGGTAATTCCAATTCAAAGGCTAACCCTCGGTTTTGACTCAAAATCTTGAATGGTCCGATGTACCTAGGGCTGAGCTTTCCTTTCACTCCAAACCTCTGAAGTCCTTTCATCGGGCTCACCTTAAGGTAAACCATGTCTCCAACTCGTGGCTCCCATGTTCTCCTCTTTTGATCGGCATAACTCTTCTGTCGGCTTTGGGCTATCTTGAGCCTATCTCTGATAATGTCAATGATTTGTTGTTTTTCCTTGACATAATCAGGGTTGAACTCTTTGCTTGCTCCGGCTTCATACCAACATATCGGTGATCTACACTTTCTTCCATACAAAGCTTCAAACGGTGCCATCTTGATGCTGCTTTGATAGCTATTATTGTATGAAAACTCTGCTAGTGGCAAGTGCTCTTCCCATGATCCTCCGAAATCTAGGGCACAAGCCCTGAGCATATCCTCTAAGATCTGGTTGGTTCTCTCGGTTTGTCCACCTGTCTGGGGATGATAAGCGGTACTATAGTCCAACTTGGATCCTAAAGCTTCGTGTAGTTGCTTCCAGAATGCTGATGTGAACACGGATCCTCGATCCGACACGATCTTCTTGGGCACTCCATGCTTACTCACGATCTCTTTGATATAAAGATCGATGAGTTTCTCTCCTTTATCCTGCTGATTTACCGCTAAGAAGTGTGCACTCTTCGTCAACCGGTCCACGATTACCCATATCATGTCCTTCTTTTTATTAGTCATGGGTAGTCCGGTGATGAAATCCATCCCTATCTCCTCCCATTTCTATTCTGGAATAGGTAAAGGTTGTAATTTCCCTGCCGGACTCTGATGTTCCGCTTTCACTCTTTGGCATGTATGGCATTCTGCCACATATTGTGCTATTTCTCTCTTCATGTTATTCCACCAGAATAACTCCTTTAGATCCATGTACATCTTTGTACTTCCCGGATGTATGGAATATGGTGTTTGATGGGCTTCTCGGAGTATTACTTCCTTAATTTCAGCAATATCCGGAACACAAATTCTCTTCTGGAACCATAATGATCCAGATTCTCCGCGGTGAAATTCTGATGGTCTTCCCTCATCTATTCTTCTCATCTCCTCCACGATGAATGGATCGTCCAGCTGACCCATCATTATCTCATTCTTCAGGTTGACATTTAGCTCATCGGCTACTTGTAAAGCCGATAGTCCTTCATGAGCTTCCTTCTCCCAAAGTTGTATTTGTGCTTGACTTATTTCCTTCCTCAACTCCGGTGATATTTCTTGTTCCACTCCTCCGGTGCTCTTCCTACTCAAGGCGTCTGCTACAACATTGGCCTTTCCTGGAGTATAATTGATTGTCAAATCATAATCCTTGATCAGTTCAAGCCATCTTTTCTGCCTCATGTTGAGTTCCTTCTGAGTGAAGAAATATTTGAGACTCTTATGATCTGTATAGAGCTCACACTTGGCTCCATAAAGAAAATGTCTCCATGTTTTGAGTGCAAATACAACTGCTGCTAATTCTAAATCATGTGTTGGATAGTTCACTTCATGAGGTCTGAGTTGCCTCGATCCATAAGATATTACTTTTCGGTCTTGCATGAGTACGCAACCCAATCCGTGCTTGGATGCGTCACAGTACACGGTGTAATCCTTGCCAACTTCCGGCACTGCTAACACCGGTGCCGTGGTGAGTTTCTCCTCAGAGTTTGAAAACTCTTCTCACACTCCTCTGACCATACGAAGGGTGTGTTCTTTCTTAACAGCTTCGTCATTGGTCCTGCTATCTTGGAGAATCCTTCAATGAATCTCCGATAATATCCCGCCATTCCTAGGAATCCTCGGATTTCCTTGACAGTCTTGGGTGCTTCCCATTCTAGAACTGCTGCTACCTTGCTCGGGTTAACAGCTATTCCATCTTTACTAATAACATGACCAAGGAATTCCACTTGATCTAGCCAAAATTCACACTTGCTAAATTTGGCATAGAGTTGATGTTCCCTTAGTGTTTGCAACACTAACCTCAAATGTTCAGCATGTTCGGCCTTGTTCTTGGAATAGATCAAGATATCATCGATGAATACGATGACAAACTTGTCTAGATAGGGCATGAAAATCTTATTCATGAGATTCATGAATATTGCTGGGGCATTGGTTAATTCAAAAGGCACTACAAGGTATTCATGATGTCCATACCTTGAGACAAAGGCAGTTTTCGGAACGTCTTCCTTCTTAATCTTTATCTGGTGATAACCGGATCTTAGATCAATCTTGGAAAAGACTCCCGCGCCTCTAACTTGATCAAATAGATCTTGTATTCTTGGAAGTGGATACTTGTTCTTGATTGTGACGTTGTTCAGATTCCTGTAGTCTCCGCACATCCTTCTTCCTCCATCTCTTTTATCCACGAAGATCACAGGTGATCCCCATGGTGAAACACTCTCTTGTATGAATCCTTTTTGTTCCAAGTCATCCAGTTGCTCCTTAAGTTCTTTCAACTCCTTGGGCCCCATCTTGTATGGTGCCTTAGCAATCGGAGCTGTTCCTGGAATTAGGTCGATAGTGAATTCTATCTCCCTATCTGGTGGCATACCAGGTAATTCCGCAGGAAACACATCCTGGAATTCCTTCACTACAGGTATATCCTCTAACTTTACCTCCTTCATACTATTCAACTGTAGCTCCACTTCAATCTGTGTATGTTTGTCGCCTTGGTAGATCATTCTACTTCCATCGGGGCTTTTCAAAGATACCGTCTTGTTCACACAGTCGATCAATGCTCCATTAGCTTCCAACCAGTTCATACCAAGAATGACATCAATGTCCTTCATTGGTAAAATGAACAGGTCCGCGTCAAACGCGCACTTATTGATCATGATGACTTGTTTTTGTTTGGTGTGGGTTACTACTATCGTTCCCCCCGCAGAAAGTATGGTTATGGGTGTATCTAACTTAGTGCAACTAATCCCATGTTTGATGATGAATTGTTGAGAAATGAATGATGTAGTTGCACCAGTATCAAAAAGTACTTTGCCAGGATGAGTGAGTATCCGGAGCGTACCTATCACCGCCCGATCGGAGTTGACCACCTCCTCCGGACTAGTGCGGTTCAGCTTGCCGAAGGGCTTCTTATTCTTCCAGTTCCCTCCGTTATTTCCTCCTCGGCTTGCTCCCCCTCCAGATTGACCTCCTTTATTCTTATTCTTAGGGCAATCCCTAAGCATGTGTCCTTCCTCACGGCACCCGAAGCAAATGATCCGGGGCTTCTTACAGTCCTTGGAGAAATGCCCCGTACCTCCACAGCTACGGCATACAATCTTATTTGCAGTCTGGAATGCTTGGTTCTTCCTGCTACCGTAGTAGTTGCTGTTGTTGTTGTTGTTGTTGTATCTTGGCTTGAAACTCAAGTTGGTATTGGGCTTGCTACTAACAAACCTCTTAGGCTCAAACTTGGCCTTCTTCCTCTTTTCCTCCTGCAGTTGTTTGAAATCATCTTCCAGAGTGATGGCAGCATCCACCAACTCTTGAAACTCCGTCGCTCTCATCATACGGAGCTGAACCTTGAACTGGGGACTTAACCCCCTCAGAAACCTTTTCTTTTTCTTGTCCTCGGTGTTGACTTCTTCAACCGCATACCGGGACAGTTTTGAGAATTCCCTGACATAAGTCAGGATGGCCTTGTCCTTCTGCTCGAGACTCTCGAATTCTCGACGCTTCAGTTCCACAATACTTTCAGGGACATTGGATTCCCTGAACTTCTTTGCGAACTCCTCCCAGGTAAATACCTTTCCAGCCGGATAAACGGCTACGATATTATCCCACCATGATGCGGCAGGTCCACACAGCAGATGGGTAGCATAACGAACCTTCTCTTGGTTGTTACATCCAACGGTATTGAGCTTTCGCTCAGTATCCATAAGCCAATCTTCCGCGTCCATTGGCTCGGGCATGTATGCGAAATATATAGGCTTGGTGTTCTGGAAGTCTGCTAAGGTGACTCCTGGATTCTCGGGTCTCTCTACCCGGTTCTGTTGCAGAAATTCTTGGAAGAATTTGTTCTGCTACTCCAACGTTACACGTTGTCTTTCCTCCACCAGCTGCATGTACTGGACAAAATTCTGCTGCATCATGGGTAGTGGTGGTGGTGGAAACTGATCTCTGGCTGCTCCCTCAGCCTCTTCCTTTTGTTTTGCTTCGCGCTCCATGCGCTGCGCTTCGGTCTCCTCTCCTAACGCTCCCGACATAACCCCCTAGTTCCGCAACACAAGATGATACTCATAATTACTCCATGCGCAAGTTTTCCGAGCTCAACTTTGTGCACGGAACTAGTCACGCAATGGAAATCAAGAAGCAAATCCAAATCATACAAAACATATACCATGTATATACATACTTAAGTGGTCTTATTACAATACTCAAGTCGATGTGAGTATGCAAACTCACTTATTAAAGTATATGTACAAATTTATACAAATATTACATACTATAATACACGTGGTACTTGTGTATCATAGCTTCGCCTCCCTTGGTGGACTCTAGTCGATAACGTGTCGTCCTCCTGATAGACCCTGGAACATAAGGTCTCCCCGTTGGCTGGTAGTCCGTATCAGATGATGATCCTAGGGAGAAATCAGTGTTCACAAACTGATAGTTAAGTGCATCATAGTCCACCCATCGGGTGTACTCCCCTGTAGCTCCACCATAGGTGTTTCCAACACTCGTACCCGACTCAACCTGTGTCGGATACCCTCCATCAACTCCTTCATTACTAGGATAACTGCGGTTCCGGGTTGTGGCGTCATCATTCATCTCCCCGTCATAATACACTCGAAGTACTATGGGTTCCGATGATCGGATCCCCAACGCCAACCCGTGGAATTTTCTATAGGAGTCTCGGAACGCTGATTGTTTCCGGATTCCTCTCCACCCTCATATCCCCCATAGGAACTTCCCAGATAGTTCCCAGGTGTAACAGGTGTGGTTTCATGCTCAAGAGGATCAATACTAATGTAATCACTAGCGGAATAGACTGGTGTATGAGCCACATTCTCCATAGGTTCTTTCCCCTTAGTCTCCTCCTTGGGTTCAGTAAACTCCTCTAGCATCGTATCAATTGCTCCCGTCAGATGATGTTTCAACTGAAAGAGTAATGATATGAAGTTGCGGCTATTGTCCATGTATTTTGCAGCTGCTATGGGTTTGCGTTTAGCGTTTTTGTAGTGGTTAAGCATGGGATCTTCTTCCTCCTGCATATGAGGAATGTGGGTAAATTCGGAACCCATAAGCTCTTTCGTCTTATGCTCCCGAATATCCGTGATGGCTCTCATAATGGCTATATGGTAAGCTGTATTGATAGTTCTGGCTTCACCTGCTGGCATTACTACGCTCATTCCCAAAGATTCGGGAAGTCGCAGTCCTACCCTACACTTGGCCAATACAGTACCATCATAGTACATGTATTTCTTTACTTGGATCTGGGAATCACACCCAAATTCAAGTAACATGGCTCGTAGAATATCTGCAAGTCCTCCTTCATATTCACTCAGTGTGGAATCCATCACTTTCACGTTTCGTCCGGGACGTGAACTTGCCATATTGGCTGTAGAAATAGAAAGATTATAAGATTAGTAATAAAGCATCATAATAGAGATAATAAAGAATTATCGCACTAAAAGATATGATTGTTGTATTCTCAATTGAATATACACCATATTTTTAGAGAATTCTTTACTGATCTTATTTGACTCCTAACGTTTAGTCCCATTTACTAGGTTCCAACCTAAGGTCAAAGCTTTTGCTCTGATAGCAACTGTGGTGACCCTGCATACCACTGCATGTTGTAGTATGCCAGTCGTTGATATAACATTCACGAAGTACCATTCCGCAAATATTACATCCCTCAGAGTAGTACAACAGAACATAGCAGGTCCATAACTCATTCATTTATTATTACAAATATCATACACATATCGTCACGGAGCTCCTCTTGGGTCCTAAGAGGAGTACTCCTGGGTTCGAGGCGAACCCAACTTAGCTTACAATATAAGAGTCTCATTAAGTTATACATTTATTTCCTCGAGCAGCTAAATACTAAGAGTTCGGGCTGCTCGGCTACTACTACTACTCGAGATGTTCAGGCTTGATCTCCTCCGGAAGCCTCCCCGGATCCGTAGACGATGAGATAGTCTACGCCTTCGATACCTCCAGAGAGGTCTGGTTCTTCATAGCCGATGATCTCGGCTCCTTCATTGTTGTCGTAGTCCTCCTCCGGATGATTCGGACAATCTAAGCATGGGATTTAAGAGTGGTATGAGTACGAGCGTACTCAACAAGTTCATTATAGATAAGAGGTGTTTAATGCACTAGCTACGATATTAGACCGGAAAGTCTAATACCAATGCAAGTTTTGGTAAACATTTCTTCAAGAGATTGCTTTTATTCCAAAGAACTATGTCCGTCGGCCTTCACCGGTTTACTAGAACTTCATGGAGCTCCTTTCCGGCCGCGTTCGCAGATTCCTTATCCCGGAACGGGGAGTGACGAGTCACGGTTCTTTACACTCTGCGAGAGGTGTGTTGCTTTACCCATAAGAGATCTTAACCTTGGTGCCAACCGGGCAGCTTTCCCGTCCACACTTCCTTCGGTGTGAGGCCCGGTATAAGGTCTAGCCAATCATGTTCCTCCGCTACCTCGAACACCCACCCTTTGTTGCATACTCCGACCCAGGTCCACGCCGGCCCCATTATTCCCATAGATTTCGGGGTGGACTCCGACCACGACGTCAATGCGGGGCTCTACCATACATTCCTACGCCGGCGAGATGCAACCCATCATAGACCTCATTACCGTTGGGACTTCTACGGGTTCCCACCCCTGCATCAAGTCTCGCAAGATCATGAGCACCCGGTAATGAGCATCCGTTGATGAACGAGAGGTGGAAACACTTTTGACTACTCCGTCCCACTCCGGATCTTATGGTTAACACGGGTATCACGGCACAAGAATCACTGGCGACATTTGTTGTTTAATCCTAGATGGATATAAACCCTTGCAATGGAACCTCCACCAAATCAACACAATCCATGGTTCCATTGCCCACCACATAGTCATATTCATAGTTATGAAAATAGTGGTTTTGGTTTTTTATGCAATAGTGATAACCATAATACTTTGCAAGTAATTTGATAGAAATACTCAAATGACATGAGCAAGTGATGAACTTTCCTGAACACTGCAAAGTTTTGCAATTGGAAGGTGTGGACTGACCCTTGTCCTCTGTCTCTGAAAAATAGCATCATTGTCCGATAAGGGCAATGGTTAAAGAAGCAATTATGCATGATTCCAGTTTTAGGGTTTGTTCCCCCCTTCCGATGTTATTGTAATTTCATGTAAGAGGTTTAAATACTAAGAACATCTTGGAGATACTTGATTTAGGGTAAATACAACCTTGAAATATCGTCAAGGTGTTTTTAAAGTCCAATTGCATTAATGGACTAATTTTCATTAGTGAAAATAATATGTGTGATTTAAATCATTATTTAAATCCTCAAAATAGGACTTATTCTTAATTGTCTTCAAAAATTCTCTTTGATATTTTATTTAAATAGAGAATTTTATGCTGATCCTTTTTCATATTTTTAATTTATTTTTTTAAGCTTCTAAGCATTTCTTATTTAATTTCAAAGATTCTGCATTTATATGAATTATGAAATGACTGAAATACCCTTAGGCCCCACCTGTCAGGTGGCCCAACGGGTTAGGTTTGGCCGACCCACCTGGTCCAGCCCAACCCGCTCACTCTCTCTCTCTCTCGCGCCGCTCGACCTAACCCTAACCCTAACGAGCTCTGGCGATTTTGTCGCCGCCGTCTTCTCCGATTTGTTCCGACCAGCTCCGGCCGTCGCCGCCGGCGAGATCAGGTGGATCTGATCCGCCGCTCGACGGTGAACACGGTGGTCCGCGCCGATTCGTTCTTTGCCCTCGTCATCGTGCATCCGCACCTCGCCTGTGATCCTGACCGAGGCGATTCCTGGCGCTTCGTCGGCCGCCGTCGATCCAGGCGTCGTGGCGATGCTTGGAGCGCCCCCGCTCGGCGACGCCGAGGCCGGGCGCGGCTTGGCGCTGCCCCGATGGCCTGTGCCGCCGTGCCGCCATGGCACGCCGGTGCGGCTGCTCCGGGTACACGTCCCTCATCGCTCTCCTCCTTTCTCTCTGTCTTGCTTGCTCCTCATCTTCATCCTCGAGCTTTGGCCGTGGCTGCTCCACCTCATAGAGGTGGTTGCCATGCTGGTGCTCTGCTGCGCCAATCGAGCTAGACATGCTGCTGTGCTACTGCTTGTGCTTGCTGCTGCTGCGTATGCTGCCTGCTGTGCTGCTACTACCATGCCTGCTCTAGTCTATGTGCTTGTGCAAATCTTGCCGTGGCGTGTGCTTCCTTTGATTCTTGTCTCTCGCTCACCCTTGGGTTATACATGTTATTATCGGCTAGATGCTCATCCGAGCATCACTAGCCATTGTCGTTGCTTGCATGCTTATCTTCGTAATAAGCTCTAGCTCCCCTGGTTCATTACTTGTGAGTGGTTCTTGTCTGTTTAGCAAGAGACGGTGTTATTTATGTGATGATTATTGAGTCCTGGCTTATAGTAGGTTTGGCCTTGCTTAATTGTTGTTCATATACATCAATTCCTTGATGATATGCTTACGGTTATAACCAATAAAATGGTTATGTGCTAGTCCGTAATACAAGTGTTGCTTATACGTGGTCTGTTTAATTCATAGAATTCATGTGGGATACCGGTGATTGATTCTAGCCTGCCTTGGCATGCTTTAGCGAGCTCCGATGATCAAATGATCATCACTTGCTTGTTGCACTGTGCCTTACTTGGTGCTTCACACAGGTGTCCGTGTGACACTTATACTTGTCTTGTTGTGTTAATGCTTACTCAAGCATCATCTGATGCTTGCAGTGAGCCATTGGGTCACTGGCAAGATGTTGGTGCTTTGGTTACTTAACTGTTTCATTTATCTATTATTCCTTGCTTTACTAGATGGATAAATGATGTGAACTATTTATCAGTAATGATCATATGGATGAATTTGATGTAGCTAGAGGGATGCCAACCACTGGTTGGGTACCCTAGCTCATACTGAATCCTACTGGATAATGATGTGATGCTTTGGTGAATTTCCTGTGTGGATAGGTAGCTGTTGTGACCCTAAAAGGCTCTGTCTGCTAGAAATGGTTGCTCCTACCCCTTTTGGATTCTTCTGTGCACTAATCCTGGTAGTCATTCATAGGCTGCCAGGTTATTTGATGTTGAAATCATACTGGACAGATATCTGTCCATTATTCTGATGGCTTTGCTAGCTGTGTGTTGCTAGGTGAATCTGGGTAGCTAAATAGGAATTAGTTCCTTGCTGGATTCCCCTGGTTAAGTCCCTTTTAATTCTATTGGCTTGATCAGTGTTCCCTTGGATCCATTCCTAATGGTTTTACCCTTATTTTGCTTGCATCATATGGCTGATAGCCAAATGATGATACAAATAGGGTATTCTACCCTCTTTGCTTCTGTGACATATGCACATGCTTATTTATGAGCAAAACCATGGCTTGCTCATGTTTATCTGGGTATACCTCACTCCAGCTCCTAGATATGGGTGTTGGTGTAGAGGATTGCTTCTGTGATGCTTGGTTTGCTTGCCCTGCTCCCCTTGCAAGCTTGTGGTGCTTTACCCCATCTGGTGCTTGCTTACAGTTGACAGCTCTTGGTGAAGCTGTCCCTGGATGGTTTCTGGTGACTTGTTGTGCTTCCTGCTCTAAGTGTTCTTGCTTGTTCTTGGTGAACTTACCCAGGAGCTTGTGTCGATGGAATGGTTAGGGTTTGGATGGAAAAAGGTTTTATATCATCCTCTCTTTGCTCTCCCTGGTCGACAGCTGAGCCCGGCACCATTTTGGTGACTCCCCTGGCTTGTGTGTCGTTGTTGTGCATGCACATAGCACAGTGAGCTGCTCGTGTGGTTCCCTGTTGGGACTTGGTCCATTTGGTGGATCGGCTCGGCTGATCTTGATAATATCCTCTCTAGTTCATTATTTCTTTGCTAACCTGCCAAGTGGCAATGCCACTTGGCATAATATGCTTTATGTTGTGTTATTTGCAGGGATCCACCTGATGCTCCAAGGATCATGGAGATCATCAAGTACAAGGCTAAATGAAGACTAGATTGTAGTGTTAGGATAGAACATTAAATTGTACTTTTCTTTTCTTTTTCATTTTTTTCCATTTTGTCCAATTCTTGTAATATGTTGTAATATTCATTTGTTCCAATTTTGAATATTGTAAGTGAGAATGTATCTTATGTGATTATTAATAAAGCTCAAGTTTTCCTTAATGAGCTTTACTTAATTGTTGTGTTATTTATAATCTTGATTAAGCTAATTGTTTATTATATCAAGTTTGGATAATGTGGTATTCATTTGATGTTTGAATTTGAAATTCAAATTCAAATTTGGATTGAATTCAATCATACAACTTAGTTTAGAATTCAATCATGCAACTTAAGTTTGTGATGCAAACTCTCCACTCTCTTCTCAAAACCCTAGTTTAGTTGAATAAGGAACAGGTTTGTCGCACTCTCGAAACCCTAACCCTGTAAGGTGTCGAGAGAGAAACTTATCCCCCTTCGATGCAGTTTTTGTTTAAAAGGGCGAAATTTCCCCAGAATTTGCAATGCAATGCACATCCCTTTCTAAAATCTACCCCTCGATCGTCTCTAAACCTGGGACATTACACGGTCTCCCCAGCAACGCATGGTAAGGACTATCTAAGTCCACCACCTCGAACTCAAGGTTTTCAACCCGGCAATTGTCACGTCCTCCGAACGACACATCCACCCGGACTTTTCCAACCGGTGCACAGGACAAGCCCGAAACGATTCCGTGGAAAGTTGTACGAGTTGGCTGAAGCATGTTTTATGTTATGCCCAGCATATTCATGGTGTGCCGGTACATGATGTTTATGCTGCTCCCATTGTCTATCAGCACCTTGCTGAATTTGACTCGAGCGTTTGGCCCTCGCATGATTGGGTCCAAGACAAGAGCATAGCCACCCGGGTTAGGCATTATCTTGGGGTGATCCTTGAACGACCAAGAGATCTCTTGATCAGACCACAGCATGTATTTTGGCACTGCCGGCATCACCGCGTTCACCTCCATAGAACGGCGATGCAGACTTTGTCTGTCGGTTGGCTCAGTGACGAACACAACGCAGCACATATCTGGATCATGGTAAACATTCCGGCCCAAAGGTGCCGGTGGAGGCGGTTGGCCATTGCCTTCTCCCACCTGGTTAACTTGCTGGAACTGCTGTTGCCGGTTTGGCTGAGGCTGCACCGGTAAAGCATTTGCCCGGTAAGCGGTGGTGGTGGTGGTAGCTGATGCTGTCATAGCATATCTTGTGGTGGTGGTTGCATGGTGGAGCACCCTTGTGCTTGCGCATCTTTTACTGCTCCCTTGAGCATCAAGTACTTGGTCCAAGAGCAATCCTTCGTCAGATGATTTGACGGGTGAGCCGGATTCGGTGTGTGCCACCAGCAAGGTTGATCCATGGCAGCTTCCATGGTGTACTTCACAGGTTCTTGCCAGTTCTTTTTCTGGCCCCAGGGTTTCTTTTCGACCCACTGTTTCTTAGGACCCGCCCATGGCTGCGATCCGGTTCTTTGCCTCTGACTGCCGCTGGCCTCAGAGTTCTCTTGTACAGCAGCAACTTGCTGCGGACCGTACCTTCGATCCGGGAAATCTTCCCTTCTTTTGTTGTTTCGGTTATCCCGGTGTTGCTCTTGGCGCTGCTGAGGCGGGTTTGATTGCTCCGGCTCAGGTTGTACTGCCGGCTGCATTGGGTCTCCCAACGCATAGTTATCCGCCACACGTATCATTTCCGCCAGCGTTGTCGGCATGTTCTGTTGCAGCTTTTGCCACAACGGTGAACATGTTCTGCACCCACTGCTAAACCAAGCAATAGCTTGTGCCTCTATCACCCCTTCACAGGAGTTCCTTGTGGTGTTCCACCGGGCCAGATAATCCCGGTCTGTTTCATTTGGGCGCTGTACGCACAGGGCGAGCTGTTGCGGCCTGTTTGGCCTCCGGTATGTGCTGCTGAAGTTACTCACAAAAGCTTCCTCAAAGTCCAACCAGCCGTTTATGCTTCCTACCGGCATGTTGTTTAGCCAGATTCGATCCGGTCCCACCAAGAATGATGGTATGATTCTCACGGCCCAACGCCGGTTTCCTCCTCCAGCTACGGTTCCTCCGCCACCAGCGACGTATACCGCGGTCACGTAATCCGCGAGTCAGTCTTCCGACTTTGTGGTGCCATCATATGTTTTTGTGTCACGGGGCAACTGGAAGTTGCGAACTGGTGGTCCTTCTTTCATGATCCTTGGACCAAAACACTTTGGGCCCGGAGGACCTTTTGCCTCGATCATTTCTGACAAATATACTCTATCCAGACGGTGCCTCGCATCCCGTTCTGGCAGGTATCTTTCTCCCAGGCGTTCTCCAAATGGGTTTCGGTATGCTGCCGGTCTTGTTGAATCAACTTCGTCATCATGCTCCGGTACCGCGGCCCTTGCATGCCGGTACCTTGGGGGATCCATCTCCTCCTCATCATATGCTGCCCTTGCAGCTCGATAATTTTGCCCGGTTTCGTGTCTACCGGCATGATTGTTTCCGACATAGCCTCCTTTGGCGTAGCCTCTGTCTGCCCCTTGGCTTTTTCTACCGGCATCGTGTTGCCCGGCTTGTTGTTTTCCGGCAAGAACCGGATCATACACAGTCATCTGCTGCGCATTCATCTCTTTTTCTCTTCTTCTGTCCGGATGGGGGGACGAGGCCTGCCCATGGGACTTTCTACCGGCATTCTTTGTTGAACGCGCGGATTTTGAAGCCACAGCCTTGTTCAGCTTAGCAAGCTGCTCAGCGTTTTGCTGCTCGATAGTCTCAAGCAGCTCCCGGACACGCTCTTGTTGTTTTGCTAGAGCGTCCCTGGAAAGCGATTCACATAGCTCTACTGCAGCCTTAGCAGCTTTTATGGTTTTATCCGGGCTACTGTACTTAGGTTTCTCTACGATGCTCACAGATGCAGAGGTACTTTTGCCGGCAAGAATTTCCTTACGCAGATCCTGATCTAGATTGCGAGCCTTAAGCCGGTTCTCCGGTATCCTAGCAGCATGAGCGCTAACAGAAGCAAAGCCATGGGCAGCGTTATACTCACGTATGGTTAGGTTCAGCTCGCGCTGCGCCCTGACGACGTCCTTGCCGTTCTCGAGCAGCTTCTGGCGCTGCGCCTCCAGCTCCGCCTGAGCCGCTGCCGGGTCGATGTTCTGCGCGATGGGCGTGGCGAGGACGCTCATCGCCGCTTGGAGCGGTGTCTCCGGTAGCGCGGACGATGCTCCCGCAGCGCCTGCGTCGCGCTCCAGCGGTGGCTTGGCCGCACGGGTTGATGCCGCACGCCCAGCACCTTCTTCCACAGCTTCCTTGCCGGTGCCGACCACGCCAGCCATCATCACCTCCACGCTGCCGGGGGCGCGGCCAGCATGTAGCCATCTTGGCGGATCCGGCGCCACCAGCACCGGTGAGGGGCGCTGGCGCACTGGGACAGTGCCGAAGTAGATGTGGTGGCTGCCGAACTCGATGATGCATCCGTTCTTGGGGAAAACGCCGCCGTTGGCGAAGCAGCCCGCGTTGTCGTTGATGAAGTCCATGGCGTAGATGCGCTGCACCAGCGCGGACACCGTACGCTGGCCGGCGACGTCGAGGATGCCCGCCCGAATGTGAACTCCAGCAAGCGCCACTTCATGCCCCACGGTGGGCGCCAACTGTCGTCGTGGTGAACGAGCAGATGCCATGGGATGGCTTAAGTTGGGGCCGAATGGGCGCAAGAGGATTCGGGGGAGGGTTTGTGATTAGATGGGATGAACTTCCGGATGCTTTCCTCAAGAACTCAGCCAAAGGCAGTGATACAAGAAGAAACACACAAGGAAGAACTCTGCTCTAGATCACTATCTTCATTGATCTCAACAGGATACAGGTTTTTGGGTACCAGGTTCATCTACTCATCGACCATCCCGGATACGGGTGTGCTCCCTCTCCTTATATAGGGGAGAGGGTGGCTTACAGAGCAAGAAACCCTAATAGCATCTTTGACTGGACAAACTACTTTACAAAGTAACTTTAATCATAGATGACGCCGGGTTCTTCTTTAATCAGGGAGGCTGACGTCTTCCAGCTTCTTTCAGCGTCATCTTCCTCTTTGGCGTCAGGGCTTCGTTTAAAGCTACTTTACTTAGCTCATCCTTGTCCTCTAGCTCTGAAGAGAATCTTTGATCAGTCTTGCCGACATGCTCTTCTTACCGGTAGCCCGGTGTCTTCTTCATCCGGTTCCGGTATACCCCTCTTGGGGATACCGGCCTGGCTTTACTTAGCCAAACACTTATCTTTGTGTTCCGGTACAAACATTAAACCGGTATTTTGATGGCTTAAACCATCCGGTTTGGCATGCCTTTGGCATACCGGGGGTCATCCCCCCAACAAGGAGCTCTTTTTTTGTGGTGAGGAGTTTGTTTCTTCAACGAGTTGCATGCATTCAGATTCAACGATAACTGGTAGGTTGCTGAAGACTTAGACCCAAACATTCCAAGCACGCCCAGAGTTTAGCTTCGAAAGGGGACTCACGGTCCTCCAAGAAACGGCCCTCATTATCACAAAGGACCATACCAGTACCAACAGAGTGATCTTCGATGCGGAGAGATCCATCGACAGAAAGTTCAATCCGACCAAGAGGAGGTCTTGACCAAGGTATATCAGGTTTCTTTTTCCTTGTGACGGGGAGCGGGCAGATTCCCCGTGACCGCAAAAGGATGTTTGCCTTTTGCCAGATTATCGGTAGTAGATGTTTTGACATCTCGGGTCATCCATAGATAACTGCATAAAAAGCGTTTCAAATTCTCAATCGAAGGGAGGGGTTTATCATGGATTGCTTCCTTCCATGCAAATCAAAATCGCCAAGCAATCAGCATCATCCTTTCCATCATATGATCAGGTGCTTGGAGAATAACCGATCTGATGTCTGAACCAATGGGATGGGTGCATGAACATTTCAGTATCAGACAACAGGCTCCAAATCTTCCTCATGGCCATCTAGAGATGGTGTGCATGTGGCCAGCGATACACTACATGTTCAACATCCTCCACATCAATGCAGCAAATGTTATACTTCCTGCCAACTCTCATATTATAGCAAAGTTCGTTTTCCTTCATGGCCAAACTGTTAGGAGCAGCTTTACATGAAAAAATCTGAACCTTTGGGGGAACTGAGGGCTAAATCTTCCTCCGGCAGTCATTATGCATGTCAGGAAGTGCACTAGGGGTGGACAAGTCCCATTGAGGTGGGTGTTCCGACATGGCCAATTTATATGCACTATGCACTGTGAAGACTGATGACTCCGGTTGCTAGGCCAGGACATTGTTATCGCCACGGCAAGAGGGTTTGATCCACAGAATAGCATCGGCATCTATCAAAGCAAAGTTTCTTCGAGAAGTATCAACTTTCCAGGTCCCTTGACCATCCAGGAGGTCAGCCTCCCGCTTGAACCCATGTCAGTTAACTTTTACAGGAATGCACACATATGAGAAGAAAAACAAAACATGAAAATGCTCTACTTGTCACTTAAACTACTAGGTCCGGTGGAAAAACCCACATCGCCATCCACCGTTCATATGCCGGGTTCATAGGCGTTGCCGGTCTAATTGTCCTGGATTTCATGTCAAACACGTCATCAAAGTCGGAAAAATACATGACACCCTCTTCCACTTCTCCGCTAGCAGAAACTACGCTGCTGGAGCGATTGCTGACAAAAATTGCCTGGCCGCTGCCTAGGCCACCGTCCAATGGTACCCATGCCCCTGCTTCGGTGTCCGCCTCAAACACCTCGACCTGGCGAGTGTGGTGGGTCGGAGTGAAGGCTGCAACTAGCCGCTTTCGCTTAACCATGAATATTTTACCTTGTGACTCGACAAGGTGTCTGCTAGTGAAGACGGAATCATACCCTTCTCTCACTCCCTCCACACATTCAGAAAGCGGAAGCTCGCCATTTAAATCTAACTCTTCAGCACCAATATCGTCACCAACCAATTCATCATCAGCGCCATCATGGTCGACCCCATCATAGTTGTCATCTTCCAATCTTGGCTGGTCTATGTCGGTGACCCCCCAGACATCAACGTTGAATACATCGTCAGCGTGGCCTGGGGCAATGCCTGATGATATGTTTGACATTTGTCACAATGGGCTTGCCGTCGTCGTCCTCAGCAAGATGGATAGCAAATAGGTCCTCGGCCATGGTGATCGCGTAGAGCATGCCTCCAAGAAACACGACGTCGATGATAAGGAAGTAGGGCGTAGCGAATGCCCTTGCGGCCCACGCTCCCTTACCAGGTCGGCACATGATCAGAGGGTACTTCCAAACATTGCCCGTGATGGCAATAAGGTCGTCAGGGGTCGACCACATGAGCACCTTTTTTCGATAAAGGGAATATATTAATATCAAAAGATACCAATTACACCCAGCCTCTACAACAACGCCCCACCCTAATGGCAGTACGGATGCACACAGCCAAAAAAGAGAAAAGAAAACTAAGAAATAAAAGTCCCGCTATAGCCTTCTAGACATAGCAACAGCAATACAACCACCACCGTGACAACACCTGAAGTACAGACTCTCCAAAAGCGACGCCTCCAAGAAGGAAACAGTGCACCAGCACCGTCGTCGCCCGACCAAAGGTCTTAGGATTTCTCCCTGAAGATAGTCCCAACTCTCAAAACAATGCCTCCAACAAGAACATTGCCAGGCACAACCAGTTAAGACCAGACCTTGGGTTTTCACCCTGAGAGGTAAGACTCCGAACTTTCCCTGTGCTGCCGCCCCCACATGCATACCACTGCTGCAAGCCCGGAACGCCAAGCAGATCCCTCAACATCACGTTGACTCGAACCTCCTTTAGTCAGTCCACCAATCCGGCCTTCATGATATTCCTTCTTCTGACTTCACCATGGACCAAAAAGTCACCAGATGTCAACACAGAATATAGCTTCGCGGCGCTCCCTCCGGAACCAAACGGTCGGAATAAAAACATGGGTGCGCGCGACCGAATACCACCCGATCCAGCAAACTGCAGGCAAAATATGCACTGTTCCATTCGCCAGCGGAGCTTTCCGGAACTCATCTCTCCAGCCAGATCAAAGCAAACTGACCCCCGATAGATCTTCATCTTCGCTTGCGAGAAACCCGAGGACCGCCACCAAAAACAAAGCAAGACCAGCAGCCCCCACGCCGCCAGTCCCTCCTGCCGGATCACCAGGGAAGAAGACGGCGGCGCGGATCATGCGTACCACCGGCCGAACCATCACCGGGCGGAGGCCGCCACCGCTCCATCGAATTCTTCATGGCTACCGACGGAGAGCATCGGGCCCCGGCCAAGTAGCCGTGCCGCCCGGCTTCCTCCACCGGCGCTTCATCACCTCCCATGGAACGCCACCGTGGAAACCCTCTCCTCCCCCTCGTCGTTCGACGGAAGGGGCGCCGCCACCGCCGCCGTGGCCGAGGCCGGGGCCGGGCCGGGGCCGAAGCCGGGGCCAAGGCCAAGGCCGGGGCCGGGCCGAGACCGCATGAGCACCTTGCGGATCTGGAACCCCTCAGGAACCTTGCCGATGATGGAGTCCAGCTCCACGAGCGGCACGGTGGCGCCGGAGAAGTTGTTGTGTATTGTGTACGAGTGTGTCTGCGTAACCTCCTCCGTACGGTCGAGGGCCATCCAGTCACCGGTGGAGCCAACAACATATTGTGTTCGATGGAGAGGGGACGCGGTGAATGGCGCCGTCCGAGGGCGCCACTAAGGTGCCGTCCAGAAGGGCGATCCATGGCAGCCGCCGCCGAGTGGAGATGTGGACGCGCGCCGCCGAGTGCCATGAGCGGCAAATGGCGCGGAAGCGGGCGCAGTCAGCGATGTGCGGGAGGCGGGCGATCACCTGGCCGAGGAGATCCGGCAGCATGTTGGACCATTGGGTGCACTCTGGTGGATCAATCGACGACGCCATGGGAATCGGATCGGATCTGATCAACCGTGCAGGTGTGGAAACTTCAAAGCATCCTACTCTCCGGGGACAGATATATATATGGAAAATGATTAGATTCCCCCGGGGACGCACGTCTCGCAGCCTCCTGCTTGTGTGTGCGACGCGTGTCGCTGGGCCCCACCTAACCGCATCGTCTTCTACCTTCTACTTTCCCCTTTTCACATCTCCTCCCCTCTCACCTCTCCCATTCAGCGGAGGTCACGGGCGGGAGCGGCGCTGGCCGTTGAGGAGCGCAGGGGCACCAAGGCAGGGCTCGGGGAGAAAGCTGCAGCTGGCAAATGATGCTGCAGGTTGTGGTCCATGGTGCTAAGAAACCATGGCTGGATTTTTGCTGTAAGGGGATGATGGTGATGCTACCGGCGGCATCAGGCGATGCTACCGGCGGCATCAGGCGATGCTACCAACTGCAGTCGAGGGTGCTACCATGGGCTCCACCTGCACCGACGCCGCCCGAGGATGCTCGCCACCGTGAAGGGCGCGACTTGCTACTTTTGGGCCCCAGGATTTGCTACCGGCGGAGGTCGACGTTGCTACCTTAGGTGTTCGGCGTTGCTACCGGGCGGACGAGTGGATTTGCTACCTTAGACAGCTAGCGTTGCTACCGGTGGAGGGTGGATTTGCTACCTTAGCCATCCAGTGTTGCTACCGGGAGAGGCCGTCTTTGATACATTAGGTGTAGGGTGTTGCTGTCTTGGGCGGACGTTTTTGCTAAATTAGTATATTTTTTCTGATATAACCTTTTAGCCGTTTTGCTACAATTGCACAATATATTTGCTACGGCGTCTCCGGCGAGGTCTCCGGCGAGGTCTCCGGCGAGTTCTCCGGCGATGTCTCCAAAGATATCCGTTTTTGCTACATAGCATTTTTTTTTTGCTAAGCGATCCCCGGCGAGGTCTCCGGCGAGCTCAGCCTTTTTATTTGATTTTGTTAAGCGATCTCCGGCGAGGTCTCCGGCGCCACCACCTTCTCGCCTGTCCCGCCGCCACCAAGTCCTTCCCCGCGCTGCCTATTTCCATTCCATGGCGGAAGATTAGGCTGCGGCCACCCCATCTCGTCGGCCTGGATCGAGCCGCGGACTCGAGCGAGCCGACCAGGGTTTGATGCACTGCGGCAGCGTTCCGCCTCCGGCCGAACTTCTTCTCCCACAGCGGCCCACCAAAACCCCCGCCTGTTCAAGGGCCAGCATCGAGGAGGAACTGTTCATGTACAATCGGACTAGGACGTACGACGCTGCTGGCCATGCCGGAGAGCAAGCTCAAGGAGGGGACGTGTAGAAGCTGGGCGCATAGGAGAAGCACGGGCGGATGCAACCCATCGCCTGGGTCAGCAACAAGCATGAGCGCTTCTGTTTATAATTTCAAGGACCTCGTCGACCGCACTACTGTACGGTCTATATTTAGGGGCACTTTGAAGTGCCCCAATAGGTAGCCAAAGTGCCCCTAATTACTTTTAGGGGCACTATGAAAAGTGCCCCGGTTGCTTGTGTTCCTAAAAGTATTTGGGGCACTTTGAATGAAATGCCCCAAATACATTTAGGGGCAGTTTGAAAAGTGCCTCTAAAGGTTTTTAGGGGCAGTTTGAAAAGTGCCTCTAAAGGTTTTTAGGGGCAGTTTGAAAAGTGCCTCTAAATGTTTTTAGGGGCAGTTTGAATTTTGCCTCTAAAGATTTTTAGGGGCAGTTTAAAAAGTGCCTCTAAAGGTTTTTGGAGCAATTTAAAAAATGCCTCTAAAGGTTTTTAGGGGCAGTTTGAATTTTGCCTCTAAAGAATTTTAGGGGCAGTTTGAGATTTGCCTCTAAAGGTTTTTAGGGGCAGTTTGAGATTTGCCTCTAAAGGTTTATAGGGGCAGTTTGAGATTTGCCTCAAAAGGTCTTTAGGGCCAGTTTCAGAACTGCCCAAAAAAGCTTTTAGGGGCACTTTGAGATATGCCCCAAAACACAATCAGAGACAACTTTAAGAATTGCCCCAAAATACAATTAGAGGCAAATATAGGAAAATTCTTCAATATAACAATAAAGGCAAATATAAACAACAATGTATGCACATAATCCAAATGTACAAATGTACCAGAAAAGTATTCAACCCTGTAATACATATACATAATCCAGAATTCTATATATCACATCATAACAAATCCTACTACATGTAACTTCACAGCATTCCAAATATCAGGTTTCAACTAAAACTTGAAGTAAAAACTGCAACCTTCCAATCATGACATAAACAATGCCATCGGTAAGGCCTATAGCGAACTGAATTGCTTCCGGAATATGTGCCACGACCACAACAGGATGAACATTTGAACTAGAAAAGAAACAACAAATCAGTAGTTTACTCAAAATACAGTAAATCCAAATTTTTATTGGCAAATACATAACTTGCATATTATAAGAACATATTTTACAAAAAAAAACTTGTGACTGGTCAAAACAGATTTCAAGTACTGAAGGATGATTCCAATAATATATAGATAATCATCTGACACAAGCTGTTATTGGTCTAATGTGTGCACAAACAATTATTCAGATTATTTAACATTTGAGGTTTATGTAGAGTGATATCTTGCACTACGAAAATGAATGTGACATTCATTAAGATGGATCTTTCGAGCCAGTGGCTCAGCTGCTACTTTTAACTTTGACAGCAGCGGCTACATGAACATACTAGATCATGATTGCACACGTTGTTCCGCCCGTCTATTTTACGATAGTTGTTTTCTTATCATGTTTGAAATCATGAAAATAAAATGTGCATAAGCTTGTACATACATTAGTAAGTATAACAGAAGTGAGAAACAATTGTTTTATTTAACCAAGATAAACTTATAGCGCATATAGCTGGGTAGATACAACACTATTTGTTAGATGCAACAATGACCATCTCCGAGGACCACATATGTTGAGGACCGTCTTGTTCTAAACGTGTGGATAAATTTATCAAAAATCTGACACAAAATCAACACTAAGTGGAAACTTTCAAACCATTTAGTAGCGATCATATCCGCTTTGTGTTGATACCAAGTATGTTTGATAGTTCAAAGAAACAATATGTAACTTTAATGGTTTTTCTAATATACGCAACAATTTAATAACAGAAATTCTTGCAAATATGATTACTGACCAGATGGTCTATATATATCCTAGATAACACTTAAGTACACCGGGCCAACGAAAAAAACTAAATTTAAACAAAAGTTCTTTTCCTAGATGAAGTTGCCATAGAGAAGTAAAGGGCATCCTTGAAGCCAAAATCTGTGGGCATTTTTTTTTGGTCCAGTTGTCTCACCATTTACGAAACCAGGCGAAAGGAGATACAGTGAATGTGTCTTGCACATGAGATCACCAGCAGATGTTGCTCGATGGATATCATGTACTTAAAATCTAAAGTATTTTGCACAAATCATTACCCCTAATTGGATTGAACTACTGAAGACATAAGAGACATTGACTCCTTGGCCTCTATTTACATGTGTATCTGTACTTACGGGCCTCAACTAATATGCTAGAGCGCTTAGTGTTAATGAAGCATTGGCAGTACCATCTTGCAGCAGGCAACAACTCGTAATATGGAAGTCATGCAAGATTTGGACGTTGGCAAAGCAAAATGGCAGAGGCGTGCATACCTTCATCATACGACTTTTACATCAAAATCGAGAGGTAGGCAACACCCACCCTCTGCCCATATATATATCAGGCAACATGACTGCAGCTAATTACTCCAATGACACGCCTGCTGTTCTTGTGCCTCAATAGTGTAAATTTGTCATATAAAATCAGGATAAACTCTTTCCCCAAAAATCTACATTATATGGTACCTACAAACAGAAGAACCGCAAGGAAACAAAGGTTAATTCCAAAGTCCAGATCCATAATCACATTATGGAAAAAGGATAACCATAAATAGAAGATCATATCAATAATATATTATACTCTTTACATCATTCGACAATTGATGGTTGAAGTGCATAATGATTTTCTGATCATAAATAAAAGGGCGAGCAAATGTTGTTTGGTAGAGAAATAAAATGTAACATGAGGTATATCTGACAACCTTCTACCAATATTTGCAGAATGAACACTACCGTTTTTTGCTGCAATATGAAAATACAAAACCACATTGCAAACTCGGTAACCACCACAATCTATAAGCTACATAAATCAGTAGTAGAATATATGGATGGGAATAACCATTATCTACTATAATATCTACGCACAATGATGCTACTGGTGTTTCCAAAAATGAACCTGCTAATTCTTGATAACTTGATATGATGCTACATAGTAATTTATGTTTAATAAAAGTTCCCGCTTTGATTGTTCGATATGAATAATAACTCGAAATCCAACTCAAACCTATAATGACAAAGTGATCTGATTCTGCACAAACACTGGATATTATTTGTATGAAATTTTAACCACACCAAGATTTAGTGCCAATTAGTAGTAAGACATTCACTGTGGGAACGCCGGCCAAGAGAAGACTGCAGAGACGGCGGCACCAGAAACGATTCCAGCGAGCCGGGGCATGATCTCGAAGATGAACTGAGTTTTGACTGTGGCTGTCAGTGAGGAAGATACATGCCAAATACTTTAAGATGATTTCATGTGGACAGTAAATTTACCTCCATCCAAGAAACAGGAAAATGCAGCTTGTAATTTAATCAGTAGGAAGCACATCTAATTAATTGTTTTTATAGTAACTTCTCCAAATTTCAAGCACAATTAGATGATCATGGCTCGGAACCCATCTTTTTGTTATGCCTGAGTGATGTAGATGTAATCAAGACAGAGCAGAGTAGATTTTAAGATGTAGTCCAACCATCGAAGGTAACATCGTGAAAACAAAAATAAATTACACAATAAGATGATCAGATCTAAAAGTAGACACCAGAATTCCAATGCCGAATGATCAAGGCCGTTTAGTGAGCGTATCGGATGGTTTAGGATGCCTAAACGCTGTGGAGGCTCCTAGGTGGAGCAGTTTTACTGTTAACTAATAAAAGGTCTTAAGAACAAGAGCTGCAAGGGTCCATAGCTATAGGTAACCAATTTAAGAGACGATGATATTGCATAAAGCATGAACTACTCCAGCCTAGTTAATTCTTAGTATGACCACAAAGCACTTAACTTGCAAAGCTCAGAGCAGAGCACATTTGACATCTTTTCTATACAAAACTCAGTAATGTAGCAGAAAAGCATGCATCGTAGTTTATGATTTAAAATATATCCGCACCAGCATATACAGGGGAAAAAATCCAAACAAGCGCATTACGCATACCATGCATCAGCTAGTTGATACATGTCTAAGGACCAACATAAATGAGCAAAACAGTTGATTTCAGGTGAGGAGTATGACAATGTCTCTGATTCGCAAGATTCAGTGGTGTCAACTTGTCTGACAATAACTCACACGAGATTCTACAACTACATAAAAGATCTGAATTAAGGAGGCACTCCAATCTATAGTTCAACAACAAATTCTCACATTACCGACACCCTTTAAGAAAAAAAGAGAATAAAAACACAATGGTCAGTATGTCACCTCTAGATTCAGAGTTTGTAGCAACTAAAACAATTGCGCTACATATTTTGATAGGGTGAAACTGAATTCAATGTATGGTTCACGAGGCATTAACATGATTCTTATCACTGTTAAGTAAAATGTAGAACAGAGAACAAGTTTTCTTGCCATTTTTAAGCTATCAAAAAGTTTCTCAGCAAAATGTATGGTAGAAGTAATGAACATAAGAGAGTTAATTTATTCCAGGATCTAAGAGGAAGCGATCTGATCAGCAAGACAAAAAAATAGAGTAGGATAACTCACATGCTTATCGATGCATTTCCAGTTATTGAAAGACCAAGACAATGCTTCTACCAGAACGCATCATCAACCCTTTCAAACAATACCCAGAAGTTCGTAAGGGCATTCATCCCCTGGACATCCTCAGCACGGAGTCTGATCTTCCTGTAAGCCTTGTCCTCATCGTTGTTAAGATCAGCTAGGGACACTTTAAAAACCCTGTGCTTGAGACCCTCAGAGGCAATCTGAAACGAAGATTAAAGGATTAGCAATAAGCTATTACTGTTGGGATTACTAAACCAGAGATCTTAGATGTACATTCAAAAGATATATCCATGACAACAGATCTAGCCACAACATATTACTATCTCGATAAAATATGCATACAATCTTTCGAGTGATGATCAATCAAAACACCACAACAGACTCATGTTTACTCCTATTAGAGAACTGGTATTTTGAGCAGTCCCAAAAGGAATCAAACTATAAACATATAAAAATAATGGCAGCATACAAGAAGCACACAATATGAACATATATAATGTCATACAAGAATAAGCACATAGTGGCAACATAGTATCTAGTGCATTTTCAACATATATCTCACTATGCCTCACTAAGAACACTCTGTGAACATCATCGCTATGTTTCCTATTCAGAAACCATCACAATTTATCTCAGCATCACCTTCAGTTGATCCCAGTCTTCAGCATTGTACCTTGAGAGAAGTCATAATTCAATTTAGCAAACGGAGACGAATATTGTACTAAAAACAGCATGTGGTGTTGGCAGGGGAGAAAAACGAACTCAAATAACATGTGTTAACTGAACAGAGCAAGAACGCAAATGGAATTCTCATGAAAACGAGTGCCTGCATGCTAGTGCCTCTGGAGAGTCAGTCCCAGATTAAGGAACAACAAGGACGCATCAGATATGAGAGGGGAAAGTAGAAGACTGAAAACGACAGATCGATGCAAAAATTATTAAGGAGCTATTCACTCTGCATGCTGCTAGCTCTACCCGTATATCACCTATGAAGAGATATGTATATTGCAGCGTTAAATCATGCTAACCGATGGCCCATCACAGATCCAACAAAACATTGCTTGATATCAAAGCCAACTTTTCGGACAAAGCCGGTGGTGGAGGAAATATGCTGAATTCCTATCGATCTCAGGCTTTCGGCCTAAGAAGTTAAACCACTACGCTGATCTGACGACAACTTTTGTAGAAACACCCAACGGAGTGCCTACAATGATTGGATGGATGATCCAGACAATGAACTTTCCAAGCTAGGATCCAACGTAAATATAGTGCAGAGAACTTATGTATCATGTTGCCCATCTCTTTATTCTAACAGAAGTAGTACGACACATATATATAGGTTAATAAAACAAACATTTTAGGTGGTCCCTGATTAAATGCCTGTTAAACATGTAGATAAATTAGAACGTAGTGAAGTTCGACTGGTTCGGAATTTTCATGTTTGCTAGATGACTGTCCTAAATTACCATACAGTTCAGTGACATTTGTAGATGGAAAAAAAAATAAGTTTATAACAAGCAAACAGTTCAAACATTATACAGTGGGTGTAAATAAGCTGCAAACTACAGGAATTTCAGGAAACAAACAAGTGATGGCACACCAAACTAGAAAATAGGAATGACAAATCCATCGGTCTCAGAAGTGCAAAAATAGCAGCTAAAAAAACGTTGCAGGGAAAGATCTCTCAAAATTTCAAACCTGTCTAGCTAGAAGAATATGCTCCGTTGTTTGGGGCATGGGGCCATTAGGAGCTGACACAACGAGAATACAAACGCCCATTTGAGTAGCTCCGGCGATCATGTTCTAAATGATCCACAGCAAATCAAAAGCATGCAAGCGTCAGAGCAGTGTGTGTAGTAGACAATGAAGGATTCTATAAGCTCTAGATTGGAAAATTCAGATGCCCTAGTATCCATTCTGAGATCATGGATTGAGCTGGAAGCAGATGAAACCTACTACAAGTCAAAGCAAGCTTGGTATTTCATTTCATCAATTTGGAAATGCAGTCAAACAGTCACCAAAATTTCTGAATTGAAAATACATGGCCTTCCTTATTTCTGTATAAGATGGTTTCGCTAGATTAAAGAACTAAGCCCATAACAGTTACCTTGACATAATCAGTGGCTGGGCAGTCCACGTGAGCATAATGTCTTTCAGCAGTCTCGTACTCCACATGCGCCTACACAAAACAATTGCACTGGATTAATAGATCACCAATTTATTTGGAAATGGAGATGAACAAAGAACAATATGGCCGAAAATGGCTGGGAACAGACCGTTGAGATGGTGATTCCTCCGGACTTCTCCTCCGGAACCAGGTGATCTCCTCGAACGCGATGGACTTGGCGCCCCCCTTCTCAGACAGCACCTGTAGCACCCGCCGAAACCAAAACTGCATTCAGATCACCCCAATAATTCGCTACACTGGCACAAAATCAGCTGGCTGGGAAAGGGACTCACGTGCGGGTGAAGGTCGCCATGGACCTCGCCCAGAGGCCCATAGCCATTGGCGGCGGCGGCCGAGGCCGCATCCGGGAGAACCGCGGGGCTGGAGATCACGGCGCGCGGAGGGTCGAGTAGGTGAGGATGCGGCGGCGCGGAGGGTCGCCTTCTCCCTCGCCGAGCCGCCGCTGTCCCGCTCGCGGAGAAGCTAGGGTTCGACGACGAGGGCGCGGTCGCCGCGGCGTCCATCGCGAGCCCGTGGTCGGGGAAGTGGGCATGGCGTGCTCCGTCCCAGCGCGGCTTGCTCATTGGGTGGCGGTTGCGGATGCGGCCCCAATTCGCCGGATCGAGAATTCCAATAACTACATCGAGAATAATGCTTTGGTGCTTCACGAAGTAAAATCAGGGCATTTCTAGATGCAAAATTATTTAGGAGATCTAATTCAATTAAAATATCCCATTTTCAATTCAATAAACTAGTTCTCTTGTTTTCTTTTATTATTTTTCTTAGCACCAGAGTTATATCTTTGGCAAACATTGGAACACTTTAATCGTGAAGGAATTAAGAACGTGAAACTAGAAACCTAATGTAACACTAGAACCGTATTTAGGAGCAAGCTGAAGTGGGCTCGTCGGGCATGCCTCTGCAACTGCAAATTATCTTAGCCCAAAACAAAACAGCAGTTAGCCAGGGTGCAAAGCAAGACCTGATCATGGGCCCCCTCCAGCCATGCGCCCATGGCCGTCGCCCATGGTGGCCATGGGTCAAAGCCGGCCATGAATAGATGGAATGCACTACGAACCAGTCACCAACGCATGAGGAGATGGAGTAGGATGCCTCTACAGTTTTGAGAAGGGAAGATGCCCTCGCTCTGCTCCTCCTCCTTAGGGACAACAACACTAACTAACCCTATAGATCAAGCGCTGAAGGCAGTACTATATTGTAGCTCACGTTGTTGGCGAAAGCTATTAAATACGCCAACTATGAGAAAGAGAGCAATCCATGATTTCCCCCTCCTAGCTCTCACGGCTGAACAGTAGCCTTGAGAGTCTTCTCCTCTCCGCCGGCTCCCTCTCCCTCTCCTCCGGCGGCCTCGCCGGCCGCAGTGATCGGGAGAGGGAGGTCGGGCCCTCTCTCGTACATAGTAGTGTAGATGTAGTTGTTGTTCCCTTAGTGGAGTCCGGCGCTATGCCGATGGAGATCCGGCGGCCAGCACTCGCGGCGGTGCTCGGTGGCCGGTGGTGGTGAGGTTTTCGCTCGCGGAGCTCCGATGGGCGGAGCCGGAGGCGAGCAGCGGCGTCCCCTCGCCCTCCTTGAAGAATAAGCCCGAAGGTGCTGAGGCCGCAAGATCTGGATAGATCTGACCCTGTTCTTGCCGCCATGGAGGCGGAAGGAACAATTCGTCCTAAGATCTATCTAGATCTGGCAGGATCTGGAGAGAACGGGGAAGATCGGAGTCCTGCGTCGAGTTCTACAGCGAAGGAACTTCTTCTTGAAGACGAGGCTCCTGGGAGTGCATCCTCGACGGCGTTTCCGCCGTCGACTTTCGAGCCGAAGGGCGGCCACTCCCTCCTTGGCCGCCGGCGCCTGGAAGGCCAGCTCAAGGTCACCAAAAGCCTCCGTCTATGGAGGCTATTCTGCTCCGCCATGATTGACTCCCGCTATGGCGACCCAAGTGGTTCTGTCCCCGGTGTCGCCATGGTTGTTCATGGTTGGAAGCTTGAATGGATCGTAGCGAACAAGAGGGGGGTGAATGGCGCTACGGCAAGTTTTAGTCGTTTTCAATTTTTAGTGCAACGGAAGGTAAAGGTGATAACTTTAGCGATAGGGTGATCCTACAATGATACTTGGACAAGTGCAACAAGCAAAGGAATCAACAAGATAGTAAGAGTAAGGAGCGAGACAACTGAGGGCGCGGAGACGAGGCGAGGTTTGTTTCCCGCAGTTCCTTCCACAATAGGAAGTACGTCTGCGTTGAGGAGGTGCTAGTCTCACACAAGATACTAGACGGCCACACCACGAAGGAAGGCCTCACCTTCTTCCTCGAGAGAGCTCCACGAAGGTGCTCTCCCTCTTCCACTAAGGCACCGGTCGAGGCGGTGATTCATTCACAAGGTTGGGGCGAGCTCCACACACAAGGGTGCTCCCAACACCCTATGGAGCTAGTACATCACCAAGCTAGGCTCCATAGCTGCACATCTCCAATGTCCCACCATAGGAACCCTACCACCAAGATCCACTAAGGAATAGCTTGTATTGCTGAAATCTCTCTTGGTAGAACTATAGATCGGGGTCTGCTCCACCACTCCTCAAAGTTTGGGCAAGATTGGTTGGATGGTTGGGGAGATCCTCAAGGATTAAGCTCAGCAACAATGGAGGAGAGAGAGAGAGGAGAGATAAAATCGTGTTGGGGAAGAAGGAGCCCTTAAATAGGCTCCTATTATCACCAGAATTTGACCGAGTCAGAGGTGGGCCGCGATCAAGATGGATTTAAGGAATATACATAGAAAAATTACGTGAATCGGCCTGTTATGCAAAGTTTGGGCTATTTTGCCCTTGTATCTGTAACATAGTAGATTACGTGTCGGTTAGTTAGAGTTTGCCTCGTGCGCGGTTGGGATTATTCCCACGTTAGAAAGTCCCCTGGACTATAAATATGTATCTAGGGTTTATGAAATAAACAACAACCAACGTTCAACCAACAAATCAATCTCGGCGCATCGCCAACTCCTTCGTCTCGAGGGTTTCTACCGGTAAGCATCATGTCTGCCTAGATCGCATCTTGCGATCTAGGCAGCAAGCTTTATGTTGTTCATGCGTTGCTCGTACTCGAAGCCTTTTTGATGGCGAGCAACGTAGTTATCTTAGATATGTTAGGGTTAGCATTGTTCTTCGTATTATATGCTATCGTAGTGCAACCCTTGCATATCTAGCCGCCCTCACACCTATCTTAGGTGTGGGGGCGGCACCCCGCTTGATCATTATTTAGTAGATCCGATCCGTTATGGTTGCTCCTTGTTCTTCAAGGATTAGTTTAATATCTCGCAATAGTTAGGCCTTACAAAGGGTTGGAGGATCCAGCGGCACGTAGGGTGTCGTTTGCTAGTCCTAGACGAGGATGTTCCGGGGATCAACCTCGTGTTGGTTTTTAGGCCTTGTCTAGGATCGGCTTACGATCACCGTGCGTGGCCGCGAGGCCCAATCGTGAGTAGGATGATCCGATTATGCGGTGAAAACCCTAAATCATCGTAGATCGCATTAGCTTTATCTTGATCAAGCAGGACCACCATATATTCGTGCACCTCGTACGAATCATGGGTGGATCGGCTCCTTGAGCCGATTCACAGGATAACCTGAGAGCCGATCGAGGCTCGTATTTAATGTTTACGTGTATGCCATGCAGGAAACTAAGCGAGGCATCTCCATCACCTTCCCGACCGGGTATAGGTCGGTGGCACGCCCTTGCATCAGCATCGGACGTGTGTACCGGAGGCTTTGCGGGCCGTCGCTCGGAGGGACCAGGGCCGCCCGCAGCCCCTAAGTTGTTCCCGGCTCTACTGTGTTGCCCGTCGCTGCTCGTCGGTGGGTTTCGACCGCAACACATTCTGGCACGCCCGGTGGGACAAGCTTCGTCATCAACCACATCGCCATCTACATCTGAGATGGCGGACGGCACTCCAGTCGCGCACGAGGGTCGACCACAAAAGGAGAGTATGGCACCCCAAACGAAGGAAAGCCGGTGATGAGACATCGGCTGACACGACGAGATGTAAGCCTCTTTTGAGCCATACAACCAAGATAGGGGCTAATCCAGCAACCGCCCCGTATTATCCTTGCCATACGTTTCGCCGGCATTCAGAATCGATCTAGCGAGTGACGGAAGACTGGAGTATGGGTTTACATCGGCTGGCAGGTTCAGGGAAATCAGCACTGGTCCTGACTGCAGAGCCGATGTTCAGGAATAATCCTACCGATAACCGCAGAACCGATATCTGCAGTGACCTGACAGATTCGGCTCGGGGGGCACATGATCAGGCAGACAGACGCATAGGCAATGAAATATTAGGAGCCGATGGAAAATCGGCTAGTAAAAAAAAATGTAGCAAGTACAGCCGAAGCAGATGCATCGGTACTTCTCAAGTTCAATGAAACATTTGTCTCTGGGGGCCCTACTGAAGAAACGCGTCGAGGGCGTGAAGGGCGTCAACACGGATGCGATCTACCTCAGCGATCTCAGCCTCGTCATCCTCGTCTTTACCCGTCACCAGCTGGTTGCTCAGGGTACGAATTTCAGCCAGATCGGTCTTCAGATCGGCTGTGAGGCCTTTTGCTTCATCTTGAGAACGGGCAATAAGAGCTTCCTTGTCTTGGATGAGCTGCTTGGTCACCCTGACCCTCTCTTCAAGGCTCTCCAGCTCCTTGCGCAGGGCCTCGAGTTCGGCGCGATTGGCAGAAGTGTCCGTCTTGGCGTCCAGAGCGGCCTTCTTCTCGTTGAGCCGTTGACACTTTGCCGCAATATCGGCTCTCAGTGGAAGCTGGGTGCGGCGAAGAGTAATCCTTTGTCGAGCCGATTGCACCCTTGACTTGAAGACCGACAGAGTAACAGCAGGCCAGAGCTTCACTTGCAGTGTCATAGGGAGATGGGGCTGGATATCTTCGAGGATGCCCTTGATTTCCTCGGAATGTTCAATCAGGGTCTCAGTTGAGGAAGAGAGCAAGTCTTTGAGACGCTGGAGTGGGCCATGGACCGTGCTAAGACTCGGCTCTCCACTTGCCTTGGAAGAAGTTGGTTCGATGGATTCTGGATCGAACGTCAGCAGGCTCGAGAGATCACAACCCTGATAAGGCAAACAAAGCGAGTTTAGCATACAATGAAGAAGGTGATAGAGCCAAGGAGAAGGGGTATACCTCTCCCAAGGTAGGAGGAACAGCCGATGCAGTGATGATCGGCTTTTCTGTGGGCTTGGCTGGGTCAGCCACTTGGTCGGCCGCGATCGTCGAGGTGGCTAGGTCCAGGGTGGTGGATGGCATCGGTACCTCCTCGACGTCTCCGCTAGAAGTTTCTTCGGTCTGCAGGAGGAAGTGATTAGCCGATCCAAATGACAATGGGTTAGCATGAAGTGTGACCAGGGAGATAATTACATTTGAGACCTCCTGGCTTGATGGAGAGGCTCGTGGGTTCTTACGGACCCTTTTGACGCAGCGGCGCTTCGTGCGTGACCCCGATCTGGTCGGGGCTTGGGAAGCAGGAGGTTCGGGGATCGACCTTTTCTTAGAAGCCGGCGCTGGTGAAGCCGTCTGGCTCTGGGTGGTGGACCTCTCGGAATTGCCCGAGCTCGAGTCCCCCTGACTGGATTCTTCGGCCCCGCTGGGGGTTTCTTCGGTGGAAGTCTGCAGAAAAGAATACGAGCGTGTTGTAAAAGACTTGGAAAGTGGATAAATGTGGACAGGGCCTGAACCAACTTACACGCAAGCTTTCTTGGGCAGGAGCTTTACGCTTCAGGGTTTTCCCGGCAGCCACCTTCCTCACTCGCCGTCCTCGCCCGAGTCGAGGCCTCGGCGAGCAACCGGCCCCGAAGATGCTTTACTCTTGGGAGCCGATTTTGGTGAAATCGTCTGACTCTGCATTATGACTTTCTTCAGGGGTGGCGAGCTCTGGCAGAAGAGAACCACTGGTGCCGGAGGAAGGAATACGAAAGGGGAACCGTCGGCTTGTGTGGGAGCCGGGCCATCTTGTTGCTGCCAGGAGATGGATGTCAGGTCACAAACAATCACCATAATGCTGTTACAAGAAATGTTTAAGTGATGGTACCTGGTCTGCAGGGATGTCATACTCGGCATCAAGTTGTCTCAGCAGCGGTCCTAGAGCCCTCCTGAAGACGTGGGTCTTCCACATGGACCACCAAGTTGCAAAACCGTCGGCAGTGAAGGAGAAACGGAGGTCGTGGGGAATTGGAATGGCCAAAGCATCAAAGAAGGTATAACACCTTTGGGCAGTAAGGATGTCAGGCAGTTCAGCTCTACTTGTCGTCAGGTGATGTAAGAAGAAGTGTGGAGGCACCTGTCCAAGACCAAGCTGTCGGGCTGCCACTACCGGTTGATAACACTCATAACCGGGCTTGATGATCCGGTTCGAGGTACTCATGCCAACAGGGAGGAAGCAAGGACGAATCATGATGGAGTACGAATGCTGGGTGCTAGCGTCATCGGCAAAGTCGTCCAATCGAAAAGAGACTGGGTTTTCAAAGTTTGCCGATTCAGTATAAGGGTAGAACAGGGGGTTGTCCAAACCTTGGAAGAAAATCTTAAACCACCCTGCTGCTTCCTTGGGGATCAGCCTGCTGCCTGGGAGACCATACAGAGCTTGGCCATAGCTGGTGCATCGAATTTCTTTTCCATTAACATCTGGAAAGGTGCAGGTGGTCAGCGGTGGGAAGTCTGGGATCTGGTTCTGGAAGTATAGTTGGGCCCACAACTGAATAAACCACCAGGGGCCGCCAGTTTTAACTGTCTTTTGAGAGAACAGCTTGACGTGACATCAGCTTGAAGGGATCGATAGACTTCTCCAAGAAACAGTTTGCCTAGGCCGAGTTGGGTGCCTTTAGCAAGTTCATAGGCCAGGGAAAGGTAATTCTTGGTAGGGGCAAGCGACGGGCCACAGAATATGAAGTGCTCCAGCCAGAAGTTCAGGAAGGCTGTGTGTTCCCTCTCTGTCACGGGGCCTTTGTTTTTCATATAACGATTGAGATAGGCGCCCAGCTCGGTACACTCTTTTTAGAGGAAAGAGTGAAAGGGACTTTTGGCGCTTTGAATGCGGAAGGGTCGGGGATGCAATGTCTAGGCTCTGTGATCATGGCCACATCCAGCAGAGTTGGTGTCATAGGGCCATGGCCAAACATGAAGCAATTCAGTGCATCAGACCAGAAGTAGCCGATGGTTTTCAGAATATTTTCATTCTTCTCAAGAGAAGACAATGATAATGACAAGGCATTGGCTATCCCTATGGTTTCCCAAGTGGTATAATGGGTTTTGGATACTCTATTGTACCATGCCACCCAACCCTCAGGAGGATTAGGCCAGGCTCGCAGGCAGTCGGCCCAGGAAGTCAGATCTAAGTTCTGATTCACGAAGGGGATTACGTTAGCTTCGCACGAAATTAACGAGGCGGGACTCTCGGAAGAACGAGGACCGAGGCACATCGAATTTGCGAGAGAAGGATGTGGCAGAAGAATGTCTGAAACCTAAATTAATAACGGAACGAAACATTAATCCAGGTGTTGCCATTAATCCCATGTCGAGTCGAATGGCGAGAGGAGGTTGAGGATTACCTTCAGACCAGAAGCCGTGGCGTTGGTGTTGGATGATTCCGCCATGGGATGCGTTGAAGGAGTTGGAGGCGGCGCGGTTGAGATCTGTGATGCAGTCGGTCTTGAGTTGGAGCTGCTCAGGCGGCGATTTGGGGATCTGAGTTTGCTTTCTCAGATGGAGGTTGCAAGTTACCGTTTGGAGGGGCGGCTAGGTCGACCTTACTCGTGTTTTTATGATAGAGACCGGTGCGATGCCATCGGCTCTTTTCGGAGATTATTTGACTTTGACTATCGGCGAAAAAATTGACTGGAAATACTTCTTCATTAACAAAGGAGGGTTTTTTACAATGAAAAGCCGATTGCTCAAGAAAAGAGGAACAAAAGAAGAGCCGATTGCTCGCGTACTACTGATCCTATGGCACTAATCCTCGCTGCCCTCGTCGTCGGCGTCGTAGCTGCCGCCGGCGCTACTTCTGGAGAACTCCTCGTCACTGCTGCTCCAACCTTCGACCGGAGCTTCTTCCTCTTCGTCGTCATCATCATCTTCACTGACCGCCCAAGCACGGAGGCGCTTCGCCGGCGGGTACCCAGCGGAGGAAGAGGAATCGTCTTCTTCCTCTTCTTCCTCTACCTCCTCGCCCTCCTCTTCCTCCCCATTATCGGAGGAAGTGGAGTTCCTCCATGAGTGGAGGTCATCCTCGCTTTCGCTCTTCAGTTCCCCTTCAATGAGGAACTGGAAGTTGCCTTCCCCATCAGTCAGGGGCATGTCGCCATCTGACAGGAAGTCAAAGTCCCACTCAGGCTCCAACATCGGCTCGCTCGAGGAAGAAGATTGGAAAGAGAGGCCAGAGGAGACGGAGGAAGAAGAAGACATTGCTACAGGGGAAGAGGGTTTTTTGGTGCCGATAGCTAGACCCGAGGAGGAGGATAAAAAGCGAGTCAGTCGGCACAGTTAAATAAGGAGGAGCCTGATAGAGATTTAATGCCTTTGCAGTTTCCAAGGAAGTAGTGCTGAAGCTATCAAATTTTTCAGGAAAGTTGAGAGGACAAGGCATTAAGTTGAAGAATACTGCAACGGTTCTGCTCTGCTACAACATGACCCGACGAAGAAAAAAAAACAGAGTGATTTTGGAATTATCAATTCCAAAACCAGGGGGGCATGTGTTATCACCAGAATTTGACCGAGTCAGAGGTGGGCCGCGATCAAGATGGATTTAAGGAATATACATAGAAAAATTACGTGAATCGGCCTGTTATGCAAAGTTTGGGCTATTTTGCCCTTGTATCTGTAACATAGTAGATTACGTGTCGGTTAGTTAGAGTTTGCCTCATGCGCGGTTGGGATTATTCCCACGTTAGAAAGTCCCCTGGACTATAAATATGTATCTAGGGTTTATGAAATAAACAACAACCAACGTTCAACCAACAAATCAATCTCGGCGCATCGCCAACTCCTTCGTCTCGAGGGTTTCTACCGGTAAGCATCATGCCGCCTAGATCGCATCTTGCGATCTAGGCAGCGTAGCTTTATGTTGTTCATGCGTTGCTCGTATCTGAAGCCTTTTTGATGGCGAGCAACGTAGTTATCTTAGATATGTTAGGGTTAGCATTGTTCTTCGTATTATATGCTATCGTAGTGCAACCCTTAGCATATCTAGCCGCCCTCACACCTATCTTAGGTGTGGGGGCGGCACCCCGCTGATCATTATTTAGTAGATCCGATCCGTTACGGTTGCTCCTTGTTCTTCAAGGATTAGTTTAATATCTGCAATAGTTAGGCCTTACAAAGGGTTGGAGGATCCAGCGGCACGTAGGGTGTCGTTTGCTAGTCCTAGACAGGATGTTCCGGCGATCAACCTCGTGTTGGTTTTTAGGCCTTGTCTAGGATCGGCTTACGATCACCGTGCGTGGCCGCGAGGCCCAATCGTGAGTAGGATGATCCGATTATGCGGTGAAAACCCTAAATCATCGTAGATCGCATTAGCTTTATCTTGATCAAGCAGGACCACCATATATTCGTGCACCTCGTACGAATCATGGGTGGATCGGCTCCTTGAGCCGATTCACGGGATAACTCGAGAGCCGATCGAGGCTCGTATTTAATGTTTACGTGTATGCCATGCAGGAAACTAAGCGAGGCATCTCCATCACCTTCTCGACCAGGTATAGGTCAGGTGGCACGCCCTTGCATCAGCATCGGACGTGTGTACCAGAGGCTTTGCGGGCCGTCGCTCGGAGGGACCAGGGCCAGCCGCATCCCTAAGTTGTTCCCGGCTCTACTGTGTTGCCCGTCGCTGCTCGCCGGTGGGTTTCGACCGCAACAGCTCCTCCAAATCCAACCGTTATGTCCAGTTTTTGCCTAAGCGGTACTACCGCTTTGGGTAAGCGGTACTACCGCTCTGAGTTCGAATTCCCCAGATTTGGTCCACGTGGACGCAGAGCGGTACTACCGCTAGAGGTACCGCTCGAGGTACCGCAATGGGGTTCAAACCTTACTGGATCCAAAGCGGTACCGGAGCGGTACCAGAGCGGTACTGCCGTAACTAGTTTACGGTACCTGACCGGTACCATGAGTGGTACTACCGCTCGTAAGCGGTACTACCGCTCTAGGTACCGCAACTCGTACTGTGGGACAGTTTCAGCGCAGATCTTAGAGCGGTACCGTGGGGCGGTACATATAAGGGTAGCGGTACTACCGCTACAGGTACCGGTAGTACCGTCCTGGCTAAAACTGGTTTTCTCCCCTTTTTCTCTCCAGCCATGTCACCTCGCGATACACACACAAAACCAGAAAACCTATCAACTACGCTTCAGTCTTCCGATCTTGACGTGTCCAGCGAGGTCACCGTGCACTTGCAAATCTAACAATGATACTCAAGGCACACGGTGAGATTACTCAAATGTTGTCATCACATACACAAAACTTGGGGTTTAACTTTGCTCTTACAAAGCTGGAGCGTGTTGGAGATGGAGTTGGACCGGATCGCGTTTTCATCTACAGATCTGGGGTCCTTAGTGCAAAATTACAGGACCTAGTTGTAATTTTCAATCTTTACAGGGTCTTCCTGATGTAGTGTAACTCCACCGCTTTCAATGAATGATCTCTCTCGGCCTTTCTAGGACGATCCGTGTTCAAAAAAATTAAATACGCCAACTACATTAGGATATGCATTAACCAATAGGTACGGTTATTGTGGTATATTGCGACAATATTTATATTGTTTACCTCTGAAATCTAGTGCAGCACGACTAACGGGGCACATCAAGATCCACATACATTTAGTTCGCGACAAAGTCTAGCTAGGCGAGCTGCATATTATAAAAAACCGGACTAGTGAGTGAACCATTCATGTTTCTGGTTCACTAGTTCACCGGTTTGAGCATCGGCTCAAGCGGTTTGAGTGCGAAAAAATGCTTAGTTTAATTGTTATGTACTACTCTGCAACATATTTTTTTTTAGCAAAGTTGATTGTATATGATATACGTTGAATTTTTCAATTTTAAATGACAAGTTATTAGGATCCTAGGTGTTATTGGTCCTAAATATCAGTTAAAATGGTTTTCTAATAAGTCGAAAGTTTGAAACCTGCTCAAAGCTCATATCTTAATTTAATTTTTTATCCCGTTTTTACCTCATTTGTTAGCGCTTATCAACCTCTTAAAGAAGTTTGATGAGAATTTATGTGTTACCATTTAATATTTGAGGACCTACGAAAAATGTTTCACGGAATGATACACCGGTTTAGAACAAAATCTCATTTGTTTGTAACCTCTTGAAGAGGTTTGACTTTGTTCTAATGCGTAATAATTGTTTTTATATTTTTATTTAACTACTACTAAATTGAGGCATTTACAAATGCCCTAAAAATTATATATCTATTGGGGCATTTAAAGAAGTGCCACAATAGCTATAGTCTAATGAGGCATCCGAAAAGTGCCACAAAAGGTATATAATTAGGGACACTTTAGCAAAGTGCCCCTAATTCATACCCTTTAGCCGCACATTGACAAGTGCCACTAGGAAAAATACCCCTAAATCTATACCGTGTTGTAGTGTGCGTTAGTAGCTTGCTACCTATTGGGGCACTTATCAAAGTGCCTCAAAAGGTAGCCACCTACAGGGGCACTTCTCCTAACTGTCCCAAAAGGTAGCCACCTACAGGGGCACTTCTCTAAACTGCTCCAATAGGTGTATATCAATTGGGACACTTCTTCAAACTGCCTCAATAGGTATATATCAATTGGGGCACTTCTCCAAACTACCCCAATAGGTGTATACCAATTGGGACACTTCTCCAAACTACCCCAATAGATGTATACCAATTGGGGCACTTCTCCAAACTGCCCCAATAGATAGGGTATTAGAGGTATTTTGGCCAAAGTGCCTCTAAAGGGGGGTATTTAGGGGCACTTTAAAAAGTGCCCCTAAATCCCTACCGTGTAGTAGTGCCGGTGAGTAACGCATATCACACGATCTTCTTCAGTTCTTCAATTCTAGCCGGCCTTCACCCATAGAGTATAACATGTACTGAAATCTTAATTGAGTAGTACTTGTGATGCTTGTCACGTGCAGATATGGGGCTGAGCTGCATACGATCTAGGTCAGGTACCAAAGCCACAATGTGGAGGCGGCCCCGGCCTGCCGACAATTCTCAACATTACGCCAATATAGTGGAGCTATATGTTAGGGAAAGGTTCTCGATAAAAAATGTCAGCAATGGATTTTACTCGTACGTGCTACTGAGTCGTATTGACAAATTCTATACGTCAATTGAAAATAAATTATTACTCGATCTGATAAATATTTGAGTTTATAGCAACCCATTTATCAAGATTACCTCTTAACTTGCCACACTAGTAGAAATATGGCTTTTTGCACCGGTTGGTAATGGCCATATGCACCGGATGGCCAACCGGTGCAAAAGGCCCCCCCCCCCCCTTTTGCACCGGTTCGCTTACGAACCGGTGCTAAAGGGGTCTCCACGTGGCCGGCTGTGGGGCGCTCGGCGTGGCCGGCTGCTAAAGGGTCTGCCGCGGCAGAAAAACGTCCCAAAACGCTGCCGCGGCAGAAAAACACTTTTTTTCGAATTATTTTCTACTCCCTTTTTTTTCTTTTTTCGGAATTTCTAATATTTTAGTTATTTCACAAGGTTAGTCTCTAACTACCCTTATCTCTAATCCAATTACTTACTCATGCTCAAACTTCCCGCTCGGTCACCCATCCTCCCACTACTCTAGCACTAGCACGCTTAACTTCCAAGTTCCTTTCCATCCCGCATCCAAGTGCTTCGCACGCATGTATGTGATACTAGTATCATATCAATCCTATTAACATGTCGATCGATGTCATATTTCTTTATTGTTCGAATTTCAAATAATTATTTTAATAAACCAAAGTAATGTTGTAATAATAATCTTGAATAAATAAATAAACATTAACTTTATAATTTGTATTATTTTTAATTATTTTCAATTTTTAAATTTTTAAATTTTTTTTGCCAAACCTAAAACCTAAAAATTTGAAAATCTTATAATTTGCTAAAAGTAATAGCAATCTTTATGCAGGATGCAATTATTAATTTTAATTTTAAAAAATAAAAAAATATGAAATCCTAAATTTCTGGAAAAAAACTAAAATCTTCCTGCTTTCATATTTTCATTTGGAATTTTCAAAATCTAAAAATTAGCTAACCGGGTAAACCCAGGTGAATTCGGATGTAATTTTTTCCCACGATGATTTTGATATATTATACGTTTTTTTTCGACGTCGTATGCAAAAGTTAATGCGGTTTTACCATTTTTCAAACATTTTTTGCAATAAATGTGAAAATTCAAATTTGTTAATTTTCCCTAATAGTAGGTTGCATAACATACATGAATCTCAAAAGATTTTATTTTCTGAATAATCTATCATTTTCTTTTCTATTTTACAGTGTTAAAAAAGGCGATCCGGGGGGGGGGGGGTGGAGGTGCGTGGGGAGCAGAAAACCTTTTGCACCGGTTCGTGTTACGAACCGGTGCAAAAGAGTTTGTGGCTGACGCCAACCCTTTTGCACCGGTTCGTGTTACGAACCGGTGCAAAAGATCCCACACGAACCGGTGCTAATGCCCCCTGGACGTGCAGACCGCACGAACCGGTGCTAATGACCCCTTTAGCACCGGTTCGTGCCAAATCCGGTGCAAAAGCACTTTCGAGGACAGGATAAAAGCCCTTGTTTCTACTAGTGCCAAGACATTATTTACTGCAATTACCATACATTTTATGTTGTAGACACATATGTCGTCTTGTGCATACTGAACCACGATCGGTGTAGTGTCCATGACACTATAGTTTAATATGTTTGTTTATAGTACTTTGTTCAAATACTTGCTAATGAAATAAATTCACAACATTTTAGAGTGGAGAGAAACGAGACACAAGTGGAGCCTTGGTCAACATATTAAGGTACGTTGAGACGAACTGGTACGGGAAAGAAGACACAGGCGATCAGGTGGCGGCGTAAAACCCATCTAGGGTTTCGTCCCTCTCGTCGGCGACGCTGCCGGTCCGCTCCGCCTCCGGTGGCCTTGGGGCCTTGGAGGTGTGGCGGACCGCAGCCTCTCGCCGGCGGGAAGGTTTCAGTTCTTCGTTTAGTTTGTTCTCGGTGTCTTCTTCAGGATGGTGAGGCGGCGGCTACTTCCTGAAGTCAGAATAAGGTCCTCCCCGTCCTATCCTCGCTCCGGTGGTGCATCTAGCGTCGGCGGAGGGCGTGTGGAGTTGTGTGTCCAGCGGATCTCCCGAGATCCGGTCGTCTCTCGTGTTCGATTGTGTGGTTTTAGGTCAGTATCTTCCGATCTACGGTTGTCATCATTGGCGATGGTTGCTGCTCTGGTGCGCTGGTTCTTTGGGGCCTTAGCACGACGACTTCCCGTCTGTCTACTACAACAAGCTCTACTACGACAAGCTTTGCCTGGCTCCGGTGATGGAGGGGCGAGGACAGCGGCGCGCCTTCGGCTCGTGCTAGTGTCTGTAGTCGTCGCTAGGTGGTCCAATAACCTTTTTGTAATTTTTATTACTTTTAGGCATCTTTGTACTACTGTTGATGATTATTAATAGATCAGTGGAATTTTCGCAAAAAAAAAACATATTAAGGTACGCTCTGTATATCTTGGTTGTGTTGTCTAGTCTATTTGATATATGCTCTAATCCAGCCACCCTTTTTTGCTGGATGCTGGGAAATGGTTGTAAAGTAACTTAGTACTAGATGGACCTAGCGCGCTTTGCCGCGCCATTCTTTGCAATTGTCACTAAGCATATGGCAACACTCAATGGACGGAAGTCCAAAATATTCTATATATATTACAATTAAGAAAGACGTAATAACTCAATGGAGTTGCAATTCAGAACATAGGCTGATGTGATACATTGACAATTATGGTATAGAGCACAATTGTTTAAGAGATATATAGTGACAATTGTGGTATAAAAATGAGCCAATTAGGATCTCTGATGTTTAAACGTCTATACTTATAATCTGGACTATGGACTGTTGTGGAAGGCATGCCCCTCCCTATTCTCAGATGACCAAACCATAATAAATTAACAATGACCACGAATCTGAAAATAAAAAACAAAATCATCAACTTAACTATCTCCTGGGTTCTCGTACTGCTGGAAAAGAAGTGTTCTGGCTGATAGCTGATTTTCACATTAGTTTCATGAAGTCAGGTACACAAATAATTGCAATAGAAGTAAGTGGCAACAACAGATCTTGCTGCTCCAACCAAGCTCAATACCGTGCCCATGGCGATCATGCAGGAACCCCATGTGACTAAAACACACAAAATAGACCATCGAGACCTTCATCAGACTGTGAAAGCAAAGCATTAATTACCTCTTGGTAGAGAATAGAAGACATGGAGAAGGAGATGAATTCACTCACACAGTGTCACAATCTGACATCTATGGCACACATATGCATATGAGAAGTCAATGCCTTGGCTCAACTTTGCACCTCCGATATTGTGAATAATATGTATGGTGAACAACAGCTGTGAATATGTAAGTTCGAAAGTATTTAGACAAATAATATCTATACTGAACAAAGGCTTTGAATGTCTAACCACTTTATAAAAACCTGCAATCAACGGACATATGTAATGGAAGCAAAAGGCATGGTCTGATACAGGATATGCTAAATCAGACGCCAACATCAATGTATCTTAAGTATGATTGTGAGCTAAAAACATATATGCATATGCAATTTTCTTTGACAGCAATAATCCTGTTGATCCGAGAGTTAGACCACTACTTCCTATGACACATACTTCCAATTACGTGTAAGCTGATCCCCTTGTCAATTTCTTTCCAGCGAGTAAATGGATCTGATATGTATGATTTGGTCCTTAGCAGCGAATGGAGTTCCTTCTTTCAACAATGTGGTTTGTGGTCTCAAGAAAAAAAACAATAAATCATGAGTAAATATCAACAATATTAAGAACATGAATTATGTCCCTTTTATTGCATTGCTACTATAGTGGCAGCTTACATCAATCATCTATCACAGATTCCAGGTATATATATAAGTATCCTTGTGACAAAGATTTATCCTAGGAAGAAGCAACAATAAGATGGTTTGCACTATTAGTTTTCATAAGCAATGAAAGTGTGGAATGGACATTGCATTTGTAATGGTTCTAAGGATCTCTGATGTGCTAGATATCTATGCAGGATGTACATAACAAAAAAAAATGCTATGACTTGGTAAAATAAGGCATCGAGGGTGATGACTAATTTCTACACCAAAGTACCTACATTACTTGTAATACATCTAGTCGTAGGTGATGAAAACTCCATGGGCGCCATGGCCTTAAAGTATTTTGTCATTTTACTCCATGAAAAATAACATTCCCACTATCAATCCGGGAGGATAACTGGATAAGCATGGTCACTTTACAGCATTTATGGTGCGGGAATGGAAATAGTATTATAAGATATACACTCATTTGCAAGATCATCGATACAAAGGGAAACAATGTGCTATATGAAATTATCTATTTGAAATCTCAGTGACCACTTCAGATTTTCTAGCCATAACAACCTTGATATCTAACAGGACATGTTAACTTTTTCGTCAAGATAATGAACAACTTATGGACAATGGGGGTTGCCCAGCTGAATTCATTTATATGTTTGTACTAACTTACCTTTTACTAATTGGAATGTCTTATACACAATCAAATGTAATCACCAAAGACACCCTTATGGAGGTGTCCTGATGTGAATGGGACAAACAAGGTCTGAATGTATGCTCTTCAAAATGTAGATTGCAGGAA
Source organism: Lolium rigidum (assembly GCF_022539505.1). Classification (NCBI taxonomy): domain Eukaryota; kingdom Viridiplantae; phylum Streptophyta; class Magnoliopsida; order Poales; family Poaceae; genus Lolium; species Lolium rigidum. Next base: position 289,306,126 of record NC_061509.1, on the reverse strand, counting down.
CGAAAGAAGGGATATACCTCTCAAGAATTTTCAGAGTTATGCTCAACAGATGGTCAGCGATCCACGATAGTTAGGGCCTCTCTCAGAAGCTCTGTAGTATTTTTCTAATACATAAATATGGGTAATTTCATAGGAACAAGTAGTAGTAGTATTTTTTATAGATTATAAACGATGTAACCAAGTATTATTCTTCTCACAATAGAAACTTATCAAGTGAAGATAGACTTTCTAAGTGTGACAATGTAATGAAGCGGCACACGTTTTAGCTCGCTCAGCTGAGCGTTTTGTCTCTTGTACTTTTAGACTTTCTGCTCCGGAATGTATCCGGAAAACTCTGTGTAATGATTTGTTATGATTAATAAAGTGCCGTATTTTCTCAAAAAAAAAGTGTGATAATACATGCTCCAGGCTGCCACGAGCTCACCTTAGACACCGACCTCTATCTCCGCTATCTCATGTCTGACTCTGCTGTGCTCGAGCTCTTGGTGACACTCCACCGCCCATGACCTCCACCTATTCTAGGGTAGCCAGATACCAGAAGCGTGTCGCTGCCCGTCGATGGCACCATACCACCGAAAGATCATTGAGTATGATGCTGACCGCGACACACCACGGACAAAATAGAGGACGACCCACGCTGCCACGCCGCCACCTTGTGCTCCTCTTCTATGAATGTTGATACCCTCTCTATATTCCTCCACCCCAAACTCTTCCGCCTTTGAAAGCCATTGGGTTCAGAGTAATGGATGTCCACTCCAAACTATACATCCTCTGAAATACATTGGGTACAAAGAAAGAGCCAGGGCCTAAGCCTTCAAGAAACAGAAACAAAATCAAACCAAATCAAAGAATAGGGGAAATTACCTGGCGATTTGGACAATCTTTCTATCCATGAAAGTAGCAGTCATCATCCACATCCTGCGGCCACCGTCGTCAGCCTCAATCTCGCCGCACGGTCGCCTATCGCGCTAGGGTTCGCCACGGCCTGATTTGGTTTGGATAGAGAGATATGGGCATGGTGGGCTGGACTCACCTGGTCGCTGATGTTTCAGATCGAAGAGGAGGTCAAGGCGAGGATGCTGAGAAGCGCATCGACGACTCGGTTTAGGGCTAGCGGCGTAGGCCTGCGCAGAGGAGTTAAAGTGGGCAGGAGCTCGTTCGGCGAGAAGAAGCCGCCGCCACACCAAAACCAGAGGGGAATACCGACCTCGCGGTCATGAACCGACCTCGAAATTCAGCAATTGCCGCAGGAGCGAACCGACCCCGAGGTTCAGCCACGGTCAACAGTCAAGCGCGTGCATGCGACCCACACACTGAAACGCCGTGACACGCAAGCACGAGGTGGGGTCCGCGAAAACGACGCGCAGAGCGACCAGGGAGGCGCCCAACCCTGGGAGCTTAGGGCATGAGCAATGGAGGCAGCTGTCCAACTAGGATTGGATAAAACTTTTGACATATGCATGCCATGTTATGGTCCCATTAATATGTCTTTCTCTCAAAAGCTGATTTGGTTTTTCTCTTTCTCTCTCACATTTTTCACTTTATAGCTGAAGAGGTTGCCTCCTGATGAAGAGGCTGCCTCCTCATCCGAACCTACTTTGGACCACCCGAACCTAGTTAAAGGTGTGAGGCAACACCCCTAGGGCTATGCATTGGGCATGCCCTTAGTGCTCTTTAAGGATTAATTAGTAGTTGGTTCGGTATATGTCTAGAACTGGACACTTGCAGATGATCAACGATCTAACAACGTAAGATGGCCACTTGAATCTAAGCAATATTTTATGGTTTTTGTATGCATGTTACTTTGATCTTGGAGCTTTACGACCCTCTTATGAGTGTTGAACCTGGAGCTATAGGATTATGTTCTCCAGTTTTCTTCTGCCCCGTTTTCTCTCAGTGTTGCCTTACTTTCATTTTTTAAATACTCCTAAATCAGTACAAGAATTACCTTATTTGTTGGGCTGTTTTTAGTGAACAATAAACATTTAGTGGAATGTAGTTATATTTGCATTGATACGGGCAATCTGGAAAGTAATGAATGATGTCTGTTTGAATTGAGTGTACTCGCAAGTTCATGTTTCATTAGTGTTTAAGACTGCACATTATATATATTTTTTACATGATATAATGCAGGCCTATGCGGCAAAGCTTCACGAGTTCTTCTGTTGAAGGCAAGGTTAGGACCGATGGTGCTGAAACTGGAGGTGATACACTGTGTAGAAGATGTAGAAGTGTTGGGATGTTGGTGTCTTTTGGTTAGCCTGTGAGTAGAAGATGTGGAAGTGTTGGGTATTTGGTTTCTTTTGGTTCACATGTAGTTTATGTAGAGTTCTTCCCTCTTAGTTTCAATTTTTGTGTAACTGATCTTCAACCTTGGCTTTGGAGTGAAATGTACCCTATAATACACATGTTTTGTAATGTGCTTTCGTTGAATTTGATATGAGATTCTTCCTATTGAATGCTATATTGTACCTTGTACGTGCTTGTTATTGCATTAATTATTTTTTAATAGAGAAGTTCATACCAGTGACAGGTATGATAATGGACTAGTCACTAGAGAACACAACATGGGTACGGCCTTTCATCATGCCAGTGACATGCATCTTTTCTGCCTGTCACTAGTTACACTACCAGTGACAGGCATTCTTTCCATCACTAGTGACAGGCGGTACTAGTGACTACATACTAGTGACAGGCAAGATGCATGTCACTGATAAGCAAAATGTGTCTGTCACTGATGAGGGGTTTCTGCAGTAGTATGGATTCATCCTCTATATGGATCCATATTATATTATTGTCAATGGTTTCGTCTTAAATGGCTTCACCTTATATGACGCCGCGATTCCGTCAACTTCTTCCGACATCACGACTAACACTCGGGGGCTCGACAACGACTTTGCCGCGGGTCACAACTGCTATACGGCGCCCAAGCAACAATCATAACATCACCCCAGCAGCGCTCGGGGGCTCGGCTATTTCTTCATCAAACAATTTGGCGGCATCTATTATCGCTATTTGGTGGTTTCTACTTCGGCTCGACTTCTTCTATGCAGTCGAAGACTTTATTGCGCGTTGACTCTGTCGTATCTAATAAGCTAAGTGTTTCCTTTTAATTTACATAAAGTTGATTATCATTTAATTTTGCCGCACACGACACTCGGGGGATGTGCGGCATAAATTTACTTTACATATCATCGAATCCGAGCATCTGACACCGCATGCGGAAAAGAGAATCAAGGAAAAGATAGAAAAAGTTTGTTTATTTGTGCAGGAGAAAGAAAATTTCAAAGTATACAAGTTCTTGAGCCTATGTCCGGATGCGCACACCCGATCATAGCCTCGGGGGCTACTCCCATCGGGAGCGCTGGCCGCGCACCCGACGAAATTTTCCTCAAGGAGGAACCCGAAGAAATTGTCTTCAGGGAGGAACCCGATGAAACTTTGATATCAGTTCAGTTATGTGTTCACGACGCACTAATCATGGGATCGTGAACTGTATACATAATGGGTATTTCTGACAGCTAGTCTGGGGTCCCCACAATAGTCCTATAGGAATTTATTAGTGCAAATCCTATAGTAAATGAGCATGAGGTCATACCTCATGAAAAAGTCCTTTCGCACAATTAAAGAGAGCTCATCTTCATATAGGATTCAACTAGGCATGACACTTATGTTTTCCCTATCCCTATGATTTTCCTATCCTATGAATCAAAGGAGCCCTAAGATTCTAATTTTTGGAGATATCACTCTTATATTCATGTTCTTTCATGTCACAAGTCCAAGTTTGTTGTGGACATAAATGTGTCAACGGTAAAACGGCTTGTACAAAGCTTCTTCAGAAAGGCCTTCGGCAATGTAGGTACCTCCTAAAAAAGGGTGTACCTTTACAACGTGGATCGTCCATCCCGGAAGAAAGCCCCGTTGCATCGATGAATAACAATGAATGGAAAGCGCTTGTGGACCACTGGAATAATCCCCAAACGATGGTCAGTTCCTTTTCTACAACCAATTCTATACCTTGTACATGATTATGTCTACAATTACTAGTTTTACCATTCATGCAGAAGATATGTGCTAAAAATAAAAATAAAACCGTGCAATGGTCCAGTTTCATCAAGCAACTGGTTCGCGCAGCTATGCGATGCATCTACAAAATTTGGTAAGCCAAAACATGTCTGTAATTCAACGGAGTACTCTGATGGATGTTTCTTGTTTATTGTCTATTTACTTTGATTTTTGCTTAATGCATCGCTGGATAATTCTTGATCACATTCATTGCGTTACAATGTAATTTATAATTCTGTGCTGGCGTATGGCACTAAGTTTTTGGTACCATTTCCATTGCATGATGTTTTTTGCCAGGTTCATATGGTTTCTGTTAAATTATTTCATGGATAGCTGCAGGCCGATTGAACTAAAAGCCTGTATGAGCATTTGTGCACATTGTACCCTGGTACCAGGTCCACATAGAACTTGCAAGCTTGCGTCATGTATGTCTATTATTTCAAGGAGACACGTACAATAATAAAGAGCCCACTCCTTTGGAAATATTCAAGGAGTGCCACTTTAGCTGGAAAATGGCTTCTCCACCACAGTACAAGATGTAATTGTAAGTAAAATTTTGCCTCCATGTAAGTTGAATGTTGTATCCTGTTGCTTCTGATAACCTTTGATTTTCTTAATTGCAAACCAAGTCTGAAATGGAAAAGCATCTCTCTGAACCTACGGCAGATGGAGGACAAAATAGTGAGGCCTAGGTTGTATCCGAGGTCCTCTCAAAGAATACAATCAAACCTAGTTTTTTTCGAAATGCAGGGCTCGTGTGTTTCTATGGATCAAAGATTAGCAACATGGTTGCAGATCTGGAGATAGAGAAGAGTGGAAGCGCAGAGCTACTTGATATTGTGAGCAGTCAGCGTGATCAAATGAATGAGCTTAGTAGCAAGGTAGAAGAAGGAGAAAATAATCATGCCATCATGGAGGCAAGGATTGAGCAGTTAAGCCAGATAATGCTCATGCAAAGTTAAAAATTCTAACCCAGGTAACGTGGTGACCTGGTGGTGCAGTGTTCGATAGTTGAACTATTGGGTGATGCGGTGGTGCTGACTGAACTGTCGTTCCGATGCTGCTCATTGGACAAAGATTGTACTATATTATATATAGTGCGATTTTACCTCTAATAATTTGTAGGCGCCTGCATTTATCCTGTAGCGCTCTGTTATGCAGGTTTGTACGAGACACTGTTAACATGCTGTAGTTATTAGTTGGGCCGAATTTTCTAAACTGGCCTTCTTTGGCTAGGTTTTTTGAATATCCTAAATGGGCCACGATAGCCCATAACAGTGCAAATGAAATGGCCTGCCATCATCCTGTGCACAATAATCAATTTTTATTTACGCTGGATGACTAGGCCTACTATATGGGCCTTACTTTCTATACGATTGGACTACTATTAATGGGCTGCACTAAGTCATAATGGGCCGTACGTGATCACTGAGCGAAGTCCCAATGCATGGGAAGTACAACATGGGCTGTAATTTCTGCATAATGGGCGAAACTAGACATTGTAAACGATCCAACCCACTGGCACCTGTCCGTTTCAGATGGCCAACGTGTCTATCAAATCAAAAGGTGGCATGAGCGGTCATTCGACATGCGTCGCGCTAAAAGAAGGCACATGTAGACACGACATGTCTTTGCCTAATTGTATACGTGTCGGTTGCTTATTGGTCGTCATGGAAAGTACAAAGTTGCCACGTGTCCTTCTCCGATTGGAAAACTGCTGCCCAAAAAGTTGTCCATATGTCAAATAGAAATAGGCCCCGTTTCTGATGACATCACGCGACAAGAATGGCACCTTAATCATTGGCCTGACAAGTCTCCGCCAGGGGTACCGCCCCATGACTGATATCCGCTGTCATGACTATGCGGGCCGGCTGGGCTTTGGGCTTTGGCAGGTCGTCATGGATCCATGACGGGATTTCCTAATCGCCAGCCGGTCCATCTGTGACGCGAGATTCGCCATGGTCTGTGAAACCATCAGAAAGACGTGTCCGTGACGGATTTTGGCCATTCGCTGACGAACTAAAATCGTTATGGACTAGCGAATTGTTACTAGTGATTTCTGGAAAATATTGTTTTATCTGAAAAGATCTGCCCGTCAGCCTTCACCGGGTGTCTAGAATTTCATGTAGTTTGTTTTCAGCCGCGTTCGCAGTTCCAAACTCGGAACAGGGAGTGACAAGTCACAATTTGATACACTCTACAGAGGTGTGTTACTTTACACATAAGAGAACTTATCCTTGTTGCCAACCGAGTCGCGAGCTCGTCCACACTTCCCTGGTGTGAGGACAGGTGTAAGATCCGAGATAATCATTGTCTTTTTTCGCGACCCCGCATACCCACCTGCATTGTAGTTCCGGTCTTGGATCCTCATCGGTTCGACCGGCCTCGATTAGATTCTCCTGCTGGCCCACATACCCCCTTAGGTATGTTCGGACCTCAGCACCTTCACCGGTCTTCTACAACCCATCCAGACCACAATACCATGAGGACTTTAGGGTTCCCCACCACTCTGGTTGCTCCCACCTGTGTACAACTACTACGGTAAAGTGTGTTCGTTGATATGGGAGGGGAAAAAGGTACAACTGACTTCCCTAGAGCCATTATAAATCTTATGGCTAACACATAATATACGACGCTAGAATCACTAGACGACATTTGTTGTTAATCCTAGGTGAATGTATTCCCAGTTGTAATGGAACCTCCACCATCAACTTAAACCATGGTTCCATTGCCCACCATGTAGTCATATTCATAATTGTAAAGTAATATTTTGATATGCAATGCATGAGTGATAAGTATAATACTTTGCAAGTAATTTGATAAAAATAATCAAATGCCATGAGCAAGAGTGAACTTGCCTTTCTTGACTGCAAGATTATGGAGGCAAGGACTTCGTTATGGGATAACTCCAAATTCTGAAATAGCATCATCTTCTTGTAATGACAATGTTTAAAGAAAACTAGCAAAGAAGATATAATGCATATTATGAGATGCAATCGCTCTAAGCGTGATCTAACCCCGATGATTTAATATTGGTACTTGTAATTATTTCTTTAGTGTGTGTTGCACTTTTAGAGTGGTTCCACGACCAATGTTCTTATTAGGGTTTGGTTAACTTGATATCATGTACATTTGGTGTGATACATCATAATAATAATATTAACACACAAGGAGTAATAGTTGGGATACTTTTAGTATGGAAATAATAGTTGTCAGTTTTAAGTTCTATAAGGCATGGATAGTGATTACTTGTTATTTACTTCAAAAGAATAACTTTTTAAGAACATGTTTATTAATGAAAGGAAAGTAGTTCAACAATGTTTATGGGTTTCTTGGGTTTATTATTCCTTTTCATTTGATTCACTAAACAAGATATTCCATATGCACTTAGTATTTGCACGACTTAAGTTGGGTATAAGCATGTAAGGTGAAGTACTACACATGGTTTCTATTAGGTTTGATCACAATGGTGTGATACTAAAGATTATTAATTTGGTTGATGACATGCTATTACCAAGTTAGGGTTTACCATTACTTGATCATACAGGATTATTCAAATGGAGTGCATGCAATGATAACCTAATTTGTAGTTAAGTATTGTATAACTTTGGTGGAACATGAGCATGCATTTATTTTTTATTATAGATCTATGAGTAAGGATCAAGTTCATATGATCCCAATTTATAAGTTCCTACGGTTTTAGTTGTGAAAGCAAATTAAAGTTTCATATGATATGAAATTAGGGTTTTATTTATAATTGAACTAGGGTTTCCTATTTGTCCTATCATTGTTAAGACATCAATTGTTGAGTAATGTTGAATTTAACAAAAAAAAATTAGCTCAAGTTATAATAGTTTTAACATTGTTCCTAGTTTTTGTTATATAAAGAAAATGATAAATAAGGTAAATACAATTTAGGGTTTTAAATATCAATAATGATTATGTTAATGCTAATATGATAAAGGAAATTATTTTTGGTTTTTCTTTATTTCCTAAATGGTTATTACTTATTTCTGAAATTTAAATAATTATTGAATTTTATTGATATGTAGGATAAAAGAGAAGACTTTATTAATAAGTACTAAATAATTACATTTTATTTTTGTTAAAAAAATTAGATTATATCTTTAATGGATAGAGTTTATTTTTAGTGAATATTTTATATCTTATTTATATTTTTATGATTTAAAATGAATTAGATATGAATTTGAAAAGTTTCAGCAGTTTTCTGGAATTTGAGTTTAAACAGAAACAAGTTTTTAATACGCAGGATTGTTCTAACACTAGAAACTGACTGGTGGGCCAATGGCCATGTGAGGTGCCACGTGGGCTTGACCGAGTGAAAATTGGGGACGTGGTGCTCAAGCTCACCGCCGGTGGCGGTTGAGGACGACGCCGACGGTGGAGTGCTCCCGTGGACGCGCGCGTGTGTTGTCTTGAACAGGGACGGTTAGGGGAACCTAGTGCTAGGTTCACCGCCAATTTATGGCCACCGGAGCTAGGCCGACGATGAAGAAAAGCGGCGGCGGGAATAGGCATGCGGTGTCGCGACGCTACGGCACACAATGGAGCAAGGCGAGAACACCGGGAGATCCAGAGACTTACAAGGAGCACGCAGGGCTTGATGGCGAGGTGGGAGGTGGTTCGAGTCGCCGGAATTGATAGCTCCGGTCATCGGGAAGACGAGCTCGATGAGGATGCTCCGCGGTGCTTCAACTCGGTTCCTCGCACAGGTGAAGCAACTAGAGGACAGAGGTGATGACACCGCAATGGATAAAGGAATAGGACTATTCCATGGGTTGATATAAATAAGAAGTTCCAAGTATTCCATTAACTTGGATGATGAGCAACAATCTAAGGACGACATGATTTACAAGGAGGATTCTTTGCATGTGCACACCACAAGGTGGCACCTGCATGCTAAGTGAGCTGCGCATAGATGAATATTTCACCTTCTTCCTGGAGAGGACTATGTTGAGTGGATTCGCAAGCCGCCCGTACAAGACTTATGCGGAGATAAGTCGCGAGTTCCTCACAATCTTCAGGTTTGCACACACCAAGGAAAAGTTAGGGAAGAAAGGTAAGGCATCCCTAGCACATTTGATGTTAAATTTGTTATGAAGCAACAAAGGTTTGTCATTTCCTTAGAGGAATTTTGCAAAGCTATTGATGTCCCAAATGTTGGGAGTTGGGAAGAAATCCCAAGTGACTCTGACCAACTCCTCCGGGAATTCTGGAGGAGTATAAGTGCGGATGAGCCTTTGGACATCCGTAGAGGAAACCTTTCTCATATCCAACATCCTAGGCTCAGATATTTTGCTTTGTTCTTAGTTAGAGGATTCCTATCTAGGAAAAATACTACTGCTTGCACTGGTCCTATAATTTAGGTGTAAAAGTTGCTAGGACATATTCTCATATGTTGTTTCCCATAATGAATCTAAATCTCCTTATGCTGGAGCTATTGCTAGCAATTTCATGTTGGCGATGGGTAGTTAAGATTGAGGGTTAGTTCGTTGTGTGGCACATGTCGCTTTGATCTTGGCCTGATATGAAACTTTTTTTTCCATTTACCAGTGGAAGTGGGATAATTTTCTCCAACTCCCAGGGGCAGTCTAAACGATGTACCGTAGGAAATGGTCCTCTATTAGTAATAATTTGGTATATATTTTCCAGCGTATTAAATAATTCCAATTACTTTCCGCATTAGTTTGTCAAGATCTTATCCAAAAAAGAAAATCAATAAATGGTATATTATCGTATCTTATGCAATAAATGCGATATCTTCAAGATCAATCACACATCAATGCAATTTATAGCCCTTCCTCGATGACTACTAGTCCGTAACCTTATAAATATGGTCGTAGATATGCACACTAGAAATTGAGCATTCCATATTTCCACCATGAAAGAAAAACTACCGATTAGAATGACCATTCTCTTGTCATTTTTTATTCAAGCCATTGGAGGATGGGGAGTTGAATCTATCAAACAAGGGGAAAATACTAGCAGGGTCCTCACGAGTTATCAAGTTAATAAGACTACTGCGGTATGTGTATGTATTCCTCTTACTTTTTATGTATATTTATACTAATATTTTGAGATTATGAATCTGAGGAAACATCAATATAGGTTGAAGGTGGAGATGTATACGATTGCATTGGTGTGAATGTACAACCAGCCTTTGACCACCCATTGCTGAAAGACCACAAAATCCAGGTAAGTAATTATCATGAAGAAATGGATAGTTTCATTTTGTGAGTAAATTCAATTTCAATATTTATGTTTATAATCTCCAACGAACGATGAGTTCTAAACTACTGTATTAACACATAGGTAGATAAACAATCAAAGAAAAAAATAAAATAGATTTCACACTTATATTGTTCATAAATTCTTTTTCAGATGCTATGTAGACATTAATTTTGCACTACAAGAGGAACTAACAACATCTTGTCAAACAATACAAATGTAAAAAATTACATGTGCTATATATATGATTGATTATGTATTAGAAATATATATTTGATTATGTGATGAATAAGTATGGTTCCTCAATAGATGGAACCAAGTTCTCTCCCACTAAGATCATACACAGATTTTCCATCGAAGAATGCCGTGCCACAAGTACAGTTGCCTATCATCGAGTGCCCTACAGGAACAATTCCAATATTGCGTAATAATAGAAGGTACCACATGGCTGAAAAAACCATTGATGAAGTGATTAGCAAGGATGTACAACAAGAGGTAAGTATTTTATTTTTCAATATAGTTTTGTAGTGGTCTAGTAATCTAGGTAGATTATGAAAATATAAATTCTTGTGAGGTGTTGTTGCATGCGCAACAGCTGTAGACCATAGCTGACTCCCAACTACATTATAGAATAATATCCCATGGAATTCATCCTCGAGATGAAAAATTAGGTCAAAGATACCGGAAGTATATTACACAATGAATTTTTTTAACTTGAATCTTACAACTCCTTTTACACTTTCACACTGTTGTTGACACTACTGCGGATGGAAAATAAAAATTTATTCATTCTAATAAGTTCCACATACATTTTGTGTAAGTTCTTGGTCCATATTGACCTTAGTATACAACATAAACTGATATTCATCAAATATATTTTTCATATGTTGTCAAATTGTTTCTAGTATTATGAGTAGGTTTTAGTATTTTCCACTGAAAATAAGCAATTATTTTGTCATGTAGGTAGCAGGAATTGAATATCGGGATGAGCTATATGGAACACGAGCTAAAATAAATGTTTATGAGCCAATGGTGAAGAAAAATAGTAAGGATATCAGCGGAGCAACCATACAGATTCATGAGGGAACAGAACTGGGTCGTCGAGATGGGATAGGTGCTGGATCTTGGGTATATCCAAGCTACAGCGGTGACAGTTATGCTAGGTTTCATGTTTATTGGGTAAACAATAAATATTTATTTGGATGCTCATTTTGTTATGAACTAGAAAGGATTTATAATCTCACAATATCTTATTGACATTGTATACATTAGGTAAAGGATCACGGCCCACCAATCACGACTTGCGTGGATCATGATTGTCATGCTTTCGTGCAAGTTAGCCAAAGTGTTGGTCTCGGAGGAAGAATACAACCGATTTCTATCTATAACGGACCACAATATGAAATAGATGTTCTAATCTTTAAGGTATTCTTATGTTAAATTTTTATTGTTAACTTTATGTCTTTTATTATATCAATACACTAGTTATCTTATTCAAAATAGATAAGTTCGAAACCACAATTTAAACTGAACGTATCAATGCACAAACTATTAGATAGAAAAAACATGATAGAACCTTTGATAATTAAAAATATTTGATGATACAATGATAAGAGAAATAACATGTCTCCCTCTTTGCATTCATTATCGGTTATACAATAGTAAGTACGAAAATATGTCTCCCGCTTTACATTCATCATCTTTTATACAACTTACAGGTATAAGTATGATATCACACATAATTGATTGCATATTCCTTTAAATTTTAAGCAAGCATTTACCATGCGACCATTATTTTTCTAGGATCCAAAGACTAAAAATTGGTGGGTGGCTTATGGTGAAAAAAATACACCAATCGGATATTGGCCGAATTCGCTCTTTCAATACATGAAAGAAAAGGGTGAATTTGCATTATGGGGTGGATTTGTTAAAGGTCCAACAGCATCGATGGACTCTCCACAAATGGGTAGTGGTCATTTTGCTTCAGAAGGCTTTGGAAAAGCATCATTTATGAAGAATATCCAAATTGTAGATAAGACCAATAAGCTTGTTTCCCCTAATGTTAATAGTGCACACCCAGGCGGTACCAATTTTTCAAAATATACTACAGATGGCTATGGACACAATGATGATGGTCTACATATATACTATGGTGGACCCGGTGATTTTGTTTGATAATTTATAGTGTTGCTTTTAATAAAGCTTTTCTACGAAGCAAAGTTTTGAACCTTGTTGTATCCAAAAACAATTGTCTAGCTGTACATTTAATTAATGGAATTTGAACTCTGGTCCGGATAATGATCTTCCAAGTTTTATGACACACAAGCTATACTTGAAATATATTATGGGCACTTAAATCAAGAGATAAGTGAGATGTTAATTATGAAAAATGGCTGAAAAAGTACATGCTCAATTTTCCAAACTAACCTATGACTAGAGCCCATATGAACAAGATCACTGTGACGCCCCAAAACCGGTACTATACGGATCCAAGCCTTCCCGCCAAAATCCGTATAATATCGATTTTAGGAGATGCACCACCAAACGCTTCGTACACGCCAAAACATGCACGCAACGCAGGTGGAATCAATCACAAGTAGCAATCATTACAACAAGTCACGATAGAGTCCACAAGAGAACTTTTATTACAACAATGACTCCAACGAGCCAAGAATACAAAAAGATACAATAAAAAGATCCAAATCATACGTAATGCCAAATACATCCGAGTATGAATAAGAATACAAATGGAACTAAGAGTCATGAAGATAACCAAGTGGCGTCCATAATCCTACCTAGGCCAAGCCGGAAGGGTAACCTCGCTAGCGTCGTTTTCTTCATACCGATCTTCATACATGTCCGGTTATGTCCCAAAGCAGCAATAAGTACGAGTTTCGTACTTAACAAGTCATCAACAAGTCATCATTTATACTTGAGGCACGCAGGGGACTTAGAGGACGCAAGAGGACGTCATAGGCAAAATGGTACGGTTAAGAAGCAGCGCACAAGCACTAAAATCATATAGAGACACTCATAACTTACAGGTGCTAGAATAGATAAGAGAGCACATAACTAGAAGTTCTATACTCTGCAATCATAACCCAGCTGATGCGTTCCTCCCTTCGCAAAGGAAGTACTTGCAAGGACACTCAAATGGTGGACAAGTTTTAACCATTTATTGTTGAGGTTGTGCTAACTTACTATGCAAGTTATTATTAATGAGATAACAAGTGTAAGTTGTCTATGGTCGAGTCATACAGCTCCAAGTCGTTCATAACCGCGGACACGGCTTATCGATAAGATGTAACCCTGCAGGGGTGCCCAAATGTGCCCACACGCACGATCAATCCAAACTACGAGGGAAAGATATCATGACTCGCACTCTCCTTCACGACAACAATAGACAAGTTAATCCAAATCCTGCTTAGCTAGTTAATGTCCAGGAAGCCACCTAACTAAGTTGAAACCGTATCGAAGTACGGCCGAATCGCCGAAGAGGACCTAGCTATCGCGTGCACGGCTTCCGAGGGTTAGAACACTCACAGGGGCGAATGACCCGCTTTAGCATGCGATAAACGCTCAGGCCGCAAACCTATACGTGCATACCAGAAACAAGGGATACAAGACACCCAGGGGCTTCCCAAAGTAAATAAGTAACAAGCTGGCATGCACGCAATAACCAAAGGAAAACATATAAACTAGTTGTGGCCACTGGACAAAGCTGTAGATTTCGGCAGTGATCGAGGGGAGACCAAATAAACATACCCACGTGTGGTTAGAGCGCTCAATCTCGGAACAGATAACAAGAACTCGGGGTCCTAAGATATTTAGGAAACATAAGTGAGCCGTCATAAAATGAGCAACTGACCCACCGATGCCTCCACTTAAAAACTATTAACAATTAAAGTAACCATGATACTCTATAACAGATATAACCATGTAGCATGTGTCATGATCCCCGAACAGATAACCCGATAACGATAGCGATAGCGGTACTAAGCATGCACTACGACTCGTAAGGCAGACCCTATAACCAAACAACAGCTATATGAGGGTGGTGGAGGCAATATGAGTTGCTTGAGGTAACAAGTGGATTAACACGTGACAAGAACGCAACTCGAGGCTAGCATAAGGGAGAAGGCAAAATAAAATAGGTAAAAGACTCCCGCAGAGACATAAGTGTGAAAATTCTTGCCTGTTAAAAATGGCGGAGGAACATCCGGAGAACTTGGCGTAGCTCGCATCAACTCAACGTCTTATCCGTGAAGAAACAAAGCACTAGAACAAACAACGAATGCACAATTTACTACTACGGCAAAATAATCGGCATGATCATGATATGATATGCATGGCATGGCAAACATGATGCAATGCAACTTATCCATATTAAGCGGAATCGGAATCCTGACAATTAATTATTAGGTTGAAGTTATTTTCTATCGGAAACATTAAATGTTGATTAGCATGGCATAGACATGGCAAGAGGTGAACTACTTCAATATTAAGCGGAGCAGAGAAACCCTAGGTGGAGTTCCGAAATACTCCGTATATATGTTAGGTGAATATGCATAACTATCACGTCACGACATGATGCGAGATGCAAACAGGTATATGTATCTCATATTTAGATTCCTCATATTTCTTAATTTCATAACATAGATTATTTGTTCAAAACAGATTGGATAGGAAAATTGTCTTCAGGTAGCTGAACATCTTTCTCCGGATTTGAATGGGATATATGCAGTAGAACAGAACCACAGCATTTGGTTGGTTTGTGTCAAAGTACAGGTCGATGGTTTTGATGTATATGTGAGAATTGTTATGATGTGCAGCGCAGTGTGTGCATTTGACAATGCAAAGATGAGCTGCTAGCTAGCAGCCTAGCAGGCAAGCTGCTGGATCTGTTGTTGCCGTGCATGGCTAACTAAACAAGCAGGTTAGCAGCTGGATGGATGGATGTGCATACGGGTGAAGCTAAGAGCATGTCTAACAGGCCCCGTATAATCCGCCCACCCCGTAAAATTCCGGCAGGATACGGGGCCGGCGTGATTTTGGGCGTCTAGCAGGCCCCGTATTCAGGCCGGCCCGTTTCGGCGGAATACGGGGCCCAGGAAATCGGCCCCGTCGTCCCGTACTTATAGTGGGCGCAGGTGCGTGTGAGGGGTTAACCCCTCACTCGCAACCCTAGCTCCGCCGTACGCCGCCGCCTCCTCCTCCTGCTCCGGCGAGCAATTAGTCGCTCCCCCGCGCCGCATTCCACCCGCCGCCACGTGCATGGACTCCCGCCGCCGTAGTAGCACCTCGCCGGCGAGCTGATCGAAGCGATCCCGCTCGCCGGACACCGTGGAGGACGCGTGGCGGCTCAAGTGCAAGCGCTCCGCCGCGGGGAGCCGCCGTGCGGCGTGCCGGTACGCCGGCGCGCTGTACGTGCCGGATCCGCTCCGGGAGTACGCCGCGGGTGGGCGGTGGTACCGGCAAGACCCGCCGCTCAAGCCGATGAGCGGCGAAGCCTTCGAGAAGTGGCTCGCCGAGTGGCAGCGCGACCGCGCGGCGAAGGCGGCATGGGCGGCGACCATCGGCAGCACCAGCGGCGGAGGAAGCGGAGGCGGCGAGGAGGAAGAGGAGGCGGCGGAGGAGGACGCGGCATACTTGCAGGCGGTGGCCGAATCCGAGGCGGAGGCCGCCGAGAAGGCGCGGGCGGAGGCAGACGAACAGGCGGCGGCCATCGCCGCCGTGGCGGAATTCCAGGCGAAGGAGGCTGCCGCCAAGGCGGAGGAGGAGGCTGCCGCCAGGGCGGAGGAGGAGGCTGCCGCCAGGGCAGAGGAGGAGGCTGCCGCCAGGGGGCCTTTCGTGCCATTCATCATCCTCGAGTAGCTAGGATCGCAGTAGATCGCTATGTATATGTATGATCCAGTGTATGATCAATGAAGATGAACTATGGTTTAATTTTCCCGGGGTTTTAATTTTTAAAAATACAGGGCGAAATACGGGGTCTGCTAGACGGAATGGTTCAGCAAGATGCACTTTTGGGATACGGGGCGAAAAACTCGCGTTATACGGGGCATAGAAATAAGGGGTTTGTTAGACTAGCTGAAAATTGGACTCTGCACTTGCGGGTCGATGGGAGCATGTACTGCGTGGAAACAAAAACAGCACTGTCCGCTTGCATGCGAAACGGCAACATGCTGCAAGGCAGCTGAGCCTGAACATGTACAGGTGTGAACAGTTTTGGAACCATCTCTGCTGGGGCATACGAGCCGGACCTGGAGATGCACAAGGACACGGAAGAGATAACGGAGACGATGGTTCAGGCGATGAAGACCAACAGGGGCAGCTGGTGCGTGCGCAGGCGCGGGAGACTTTTAACTGAACCCAAACATTTTTGAGCACTTGGCGACGATGTTCAGAAACGACGACTGTGTTCGATGCATGATTTGAGATAAGGAAAAGAGGAGGATGGAACGAGGAGCTCACCGAGATGGTCCTGGTGGAGTTGGACATGTGCAGGGCGCAGCGACTTGAACAAAAAAGAGCTCAGATATGACGTCCATGGCGGAACTCACGTCGAGCAACAATCTGACGGAGGAGGCGCGAGGGGCTCGGGGAAGAGGCGCGCTCGACGCGGTAGACACCAGGGAGGTAGGAAGGGGAGGACTTGGCTTGGGTAGTCACCGGAGTTGCGCCGGCAACGACGACCTGCAGAGGAGTACGGCTGTCACCGTAGAGGGATCAACACGGAGGGCGATATAGAAGGAAGAGAGGTTCTGAAGGACGGGTATCTTACCCTGAACGTGTACATGTGGCCGGAGATGGCGGGGAGGACAGAGGTGGCCAAAATAGACGAAATTGACCGGCGGCTGGAGTTAGGTATCGGCGACCGTGTCGTCGATTTGGGGCGTTCGAGCTCGATTCTTTCGGGGAAGATGATGAGGACGACGAGGCGGAGCTCTTGGTGCCTGCACCTCGACGAGGGGCGGCCTGGAACGGTGGCGCGATGGTGAGGCATGTGCAGTGGTGTGGTCTTGTTATCTCTGAATTTTGACGGGTGAATAGCTCTTGTGCCACGTCTTTACTAGCTATTCAAAAGAAAAAGATGTTGTTCCTAGGAATAGCCGGCATGCGATGTTCCTGATAACACTATAAAAATGCTAAGTACTATTATAAATTTAAATTCAAATTTAAACCACTATAAAAAACACTTATAAGTTTGGACCATATTGGACCTGGAAACGAACTACTGGGTCTGGCCTTTCCTAGAACTTGTTGTTGGTTTTTTTCCAATTAACTGAACTTTGCAAACCCTAGACATACCGCGCGATCTGAATAACATGGTAGTTTTGCTAAATTGTTGTTGCATTTGATTGATCAAAGACAGAGAGTATAAGATCCATCTCAGTACTATTACAAAGCATAGAAATTGTTAAGAGAACACTTATTACTTTGTCTAAAGGCTAATGATCAAGAGATAAACAAAGCTAAGAGAAATTACACAAAAATAAAATAGCCCGGCCATCAAATTGTCCTGCTTTTTCAAATTCACAAATTTCTAGCTGCTTGTTGATCTTATTCAACTCCTTCAACCCCATCTCTTCCGCAACCCCTTCCAAATTCCCCACTGTACCAGCAGATCTCAATGGCTCCAACAGGAACATGCACTGCCTTCCACTAAAAACACTTATAAAAATGCTCAGTACTATTACAAATTTAAATTCAAATTTGAACCACTATAAAAAATCACTTATAAGTTTGGACCGTATTGGGCCTGGAAACGCACTACTGGGTCTGGCCTTTCCTAGAACTTGTCGTCGGTTTATTTCCAATTAACTGAACTTTGCAAACCCTGCACACACCGCGCGGCCTGAACACTTTTGGGTTCACTACTTTTGTTGAGTCTTGGAAGTTGTTGCCTCTATAACAGCCTCCTTATCATTTTTATTTCGTTTTTGTGCCAAGAGTAGCCTCTAATAGGAAGAAAGTAAGATTTGGGTAAGTTGCTATCCAGAAACAGATTTTGTGTTGTTACAAAAAAATCCTTACTCCCAGACAGAAATTAGTATTGAGCTTCCAATTTTTTAATATATGCATGGGGTTATTATCTAACTTTCGTTAGTTTTGCACTTTTCGAGCTGAGCAACAGAGGATTTTTGAAAAAAATCGATCTTTACCTGTTGTTCTGTTTTGACAAATTTCTACCACTATTTGCATTTGCCTCTTATTCTCTTTATTTTTTAGTTCTTTTGAGAGAAAGAGATTTTTGAAGAAGTTGCTACATTAGCAAATGTTTTAATAGATGTTTGATATATGTTAGAACTGAAGCCAAGTGGATTTGTTATTTTGATCGCACTAATGTTGCTAATGAGAATTGTGTGAAGTCACTACTAGGAAAACCCTTATAGGTAGAAATACATTCCGCGGCGCACCTAAAGGCGCAAGCGCCACAAAATTATTTCTGTGGCGCATAATAGAAGATGCGCCACAGAATTTCTGGAACTTATGTGGCGCATGTACAGCTGGTGCGCCACATAAAGGGTAGTTTCTGTAGGTCCACTGCGGAGTCCACCACTGCACATGGGCGAAGGAGATTTTGTGGCGCATATGGTGATGTGCGCCACAGAAAGTCAAACTTTTGTGGCGCATAATTTGTCATGCGCCACAGAAATTCGAACTTTTGTGCGAGGTCTTTCCTGGCTATTCCAAAGAAAACGACCTTGTTTGTAGGAATAACCAGCATGCGATGTTCCTGACAACACTATAAAAATGCTCAGTACTATTACAAATTCAAATTTAAATTCGAACCACTATAAAAAAAACACTTATATGTTTGGACCGTATTGGGCCTGGAAACGCACTACTGGGTCTGACCTTTCCTAAAACTTGTTGTCGGGTTTTTTTTCAATTAACTGAACTTTGCAAACCCTGCACACACCGCGCGACCTGAACAACATGGTAGTTTTGCCAAATTGTTGTTGCATTTGATTGATCAAAGACAGCGAGTGACGGTAGCCAAATTCAAAATCTCATAGCGGCAAAACTTCCCGCCCACAAAATACCCATTCTACCCCTGAGGAGATGACAGCAAAGTCGGTTGGTGGGGGGGTCTGCCCATCATTTTTTCGATCACCACCTCCCTAGCCCGGAAACCCTCCCAAAAAAATTCATTTCCCTCAGACCACCCACCGGAACTTCCCAAGTCCCTCTCTCTCCCACCTCCACGACCACCGCACCGGAACATCCCCGTCGGACTTCCCTGGCCTACCCGAGGCCTCGCGATCCTCGTCATCCGGCTGCCTGCCGGAGCCGCTTCATCGACGCCGTCATCAACCGGACCGGATCATCCCCGCCGAACCTCAAAACCATATGCTCATCCAGCAGTCTACCGCAGTCGCTTCAGCTACGGTATCGTCCACCCCACCGGAGCCGCTTCGCCGGATCCGTCGTCCACTGCATCGGATCTTGCTCACCGACACCGCTGTGCATGAACCGGATCTGCTTCACCAGCACCGTGCATGATGTAAACTCTTCTACATTCGCTTTTCTATTGCTTGCCTGAAAGTTCTTGTTTAATCTTGGGGAACATGTTTGTGCTAACGACGCGCAGTTACGTTTTTGCAGATGAGATGAGTAACGATGAAGTGTAATGGCCGTCTCTCCAACCCCAAGTAGCACACGTAGTGTACTTCATCACCGGATCTATCAACCCCAGGAAGATCTGTTGTGACTCCCACGGAGTGCTTCTCCTAATGTAAGTCCCTTGTTTTAGAGCTATGTTCTGGGTTCAGATGCTTGTTTGTCTGAAGCTCTTTTAGTTCATTCCTAGCTATGACCGTAACACCTTGCTATTTTCTAGTTCATTGCTAACTTTAGGCGATTGAACATTTTGGTTTGCATTCCCTGCTCTGTAGATGTAGCTATCATAACTTTTATCTTGCTCAGTCGTTTTTACAAAAATTATAGGCTGCTACTATTTTGTTCATGTCAATCTTGTTCTCCCTGAACATGTTGGTTTGCATTCCCTGTACTACATGTAATGCCATTGTTATTTCTATCTACTACGTCGTAGGCTAACAACGTAACTGCCTGCTATTAATTCCTGCATGCTATCGCTCTGCCATCCTGTAGTACAAATTTATTTCAACTCGTCACAGTAGCTACTTTCATCATAATTTTGTCTGCCATCTGATTCTTCAAAGGCATCAATATTAACTTGTTTCTCTTAATTGGCATGGCGCTCACATATAGAATGGTGAACATATTGGTGTGCATTCCCTCTTCTACAAGTTCACAAGTGATCCCACTATATTCCGTTTCTGGTCCATCCTAAGCCGTAGCATTAACTATCATCTTTGTGTTGTTCATTACAACTTTATATCCCGGAACAAATTGATTTGTTTCCCTTATCTACAAGTTTATGAGTGATGCCATTATATCTCCTATATGTTTTATTCCTAGCTATTATAGTAACATCCTGCTATTATTTAGTTCATGGGCAATTTTAAGTAATTGCACGTGTTGGTTCGCATTCCCTGCTCTATAGCTTTTGGCATCGTAACTTCTATATTTGGTTTGCATTCTCTGCTCTGTAGATCTAGCCATCATAACTTTATCTTGCTCAGTCGTTGTTACAAAAATTATGGCCTGCTACTATGTTGTGTGTGCCAATTTTTTACTCCATGAACATGTTGGTTTGCATTCCCTATACTACAGGTGATGCCATTATTTTGTATCTAGTTCATTGTAAGCTAACAAAGTAAGGACATAGTTTGGCATGCTATCACTCTGCTATCTAGCCTGTAGTACAAATAAACTTGTCATACTACTAGATAATAACTTTATGTGCCATCTTGTTCTTCAAAAGCTGCATTTATATTGACTTGTTTCTCTGACTTGGCATGACACTCACATATGGAATGCTGAACATATTGGTTTGCATTCCTTCTTATACAAGTTCACAGGTGATCCCACTATATTCTGTATCTGGTCCATCCTAAGCTCCAGCATTAACTATCCTCTATGTGTTGCTCATTACAAGTTTATATCCCGAAATATCTTGATTTGCATCCCCTTCACTATAAGTTCAGGAGTATTATTTAGTTCACGGTCAATTTGAAGTAATTGCACTTGGCACATGTTGGTTCACATTCCCTCCTCTTTAGCTTTTGCCATCGTAACTTCTATTTTTTGGTTTACATTCCCTGCTCTTTAGATGTAGCCATCATAACTTCATCTTGTTCAGTCGTTGTTACAAAATTTATAGCCTGCTACTATGTTGTTCATGCCAATTTTGTACTCCGTCAACATGTTGGTTTGCATTGGACTCGACAGTAGTAAGTCTGCTATTTCATTCTAACGAGCTCTGTTATATTGCCTGTTGGTATGCGGCATGCACTCTTTGTTTGCTTATTGTGCGCATTACAATGATCTTGTTATAACGACGAAATGATGAGTTCCAAATTCTTTGGCAAACAATATTGTATTGTCTTTGCCTTTCCATTGTTGCTGTCTTAACTTGTAATGTCTTTGTTTCAGATATAGGTGCTGCATGGACAACTTAAAATATTGCCGAATCGCTTCATTGTATTGCTAGGTTTAATTACCATTCAATTTCTCTGGGTTCTGTAATATTTTTCAAAGCCTTACAGCTGATATAATATTTAGTTAGTTTTTATAGTTCTTTCGTGCATTTTTCTATGGTGCTTGTGGTAAGTGAGGCTATCCGACATAAATCATGTGCTGCGTAAATATTCTCAGTATCTTTCTATGTTCTATGCAATCTAAATCACAAATTCCCATCCCTTAAACGGCCCAATTAAGCGAAATCACATATATGCCGGCCCGCAAAATCCTAAAGCGCCTATCATGCCAGCATATAAACAGCAACTAAATGGGCTAGCCCACTTACTTATTGGGCCATCCCACTTGCTTTAAGGTGGACCCCACACACTAACTAGGCCGGCCCTCTAACAAAAAAGTGGGCCCACGTGCTTATTGGGCCAGCCCATTTGGTAACTGGGCTGGCCCTTTAGCAGGAAAGTGGGCCCCACAAGCTTATTGCGCCGGCCCGATAACTCGTTGGGCCAGCCCACCTGCTTAACGGTGGACCCCACATACTAACTGGGCCGACCCGTTAGCATGTTAGTGCCCCCACAAGCTTATTGGGCCGGCCAACTAACTTGTTGGGCCAGCCCAATTGCTTTTATGGTGGACCCCATTTACCAACTGGGCCGCCCCGTCAGCAGGAAAGTGGGCCCCACATGTTTATTAGGCCGGCCCGCCAACCTGTTGGGCCAGCCCACTTGCTTTATGGTAGACCCCACTTACTAACTGGGCTGGCCCGGTTAAAGGAAAGTGGGCCCAACCTGCTTATTGGGCCGGCCCACTATCTTGTTGGGTCATGCCACTTGTTACATGGTGGACCCCACACACTAACTGGGCCGGCCCTTTAACAGGAAAGTGGGCCCCACCTGTGTTTTTGGGCCGGCCCAATAGCTTGTTGGGTCAGCCCACTTGATCTATGGTGGACCCCACTTACTAAATGGGCTGGCCTGATAGCAGGAAAGATGGACTCACAGGCTAATTGGGCCGGCCCACTTGTTTTTTGGTGGACCCCACTTGTTAAATGGGTCGGCCCGATAACAGAAAAGTGGGCCCCACATGTCTAGTGGGTCGGCCCGTTTGGCTGTTGACCGGTCAAACGAGGGCATTCGGCCCGGCCCACATGCTTAGTGGGCCGGCCCATTTAAACTTTGACCAGTCCACCTTAGAGGTTAGGCCCGGCCCACGTACCTAATGGACCAGCCCAGCTATATAGTTGACCGGTCAAACTAAGTCAGCTGGCCCGGCCCGCAAACTAAATGGGCCAGCCCGCTTAAGTCGTGGCAGGCCTCGTGTGGTCCTACCATCTACCACGGGGTTTCAGCCGGTTAACGCTGTTAACTGCCAGTTAACGTTGTCTGCCACGTGTCTGTTTGCATGACGTCAGCAGTCAACAGGCTCCCGAAAACACTTCTGCAACGGTCCGATTTTCCGTGGCAGAAGGGCGCCCGATCGCGACGAACGGAAAAAAATGTGGTAGGACTTTGCCTGACGCAGTTTCGACCACAGAACCCATATCGTCGGGTTAGACCCATAGGCGACGAAAAATGGCCCTTAGTGGACGATTTTGGGACGTTGTCTATTTGAACTTTTCTTGTAGTGTTTTGGGATGTTCTTGAAATTTCCATGTTTGAAACCCAAAATGACTTCTCTTCATGCTAGACTTTATAAGATCGATATGGGGTAGATCCATGATTTGTCTGGTTTGGATCTAGACCTTGTTTATCAACTTGAATGCTTACGATATGACATAAGAAGACTATGTGCTTTTGTTTTTCATTTTTCTGATTTTCTTTGAATTTTTTGCCCATGTTTATCTTGTACAAATCCTAGGTTTGACAATGGTTTAAACAATTTTAAAATATGAAAATTAAAAGGTAAGCATCGATCCTTCTTAGTCGCTCTGAAATGAAGCTTTTGGGAGCTTTTTGAAATTTCCATGTTTGAAATCCAAAACCACTTCTCTTCATGCTAGACTTCATAAGACAAAGTTTAGGGTTAGGGGGTAGATACATGATTTGTATGGTTTGAATATGTCTAGACCTTGTTTATCAACTTGAATGCTTACTATATGACATAAGAAGGCTATGTACTTTTGTTTTTCATTTTTATGATTTTTTTTAATTTTCTGCCCATTTGAATCTTGGTCAAATCCTAGGTTTGACCTAGATTTAAACAAGTTTAAAACATGAAATTAAAAGGTAAGGATGGATCCTTCTTAGTCACTCTAAAATGAAGCTTTTGGGAGGTTTTTGAAATTTCCATGTTTGAAACCCAAAACCACTTCTCTTCATGCTTTTGACTTCATAAGACTGAGTTTAGGGGTTAGGGGGTAGATACATGATTTGTGTGGTTTGAATATGTCTAGACCTTGTTTATCAACTTGAATGCTTACTATATGACATAAAAAGACTATGTACTTTGGTTTTTCATTTTTTTTTGAATTTTATGGCCATTTTAATCTTGGTCAAATACTAGCTTTGACCAAGATTTAAACAATTTTAAAACATGTAAATGAAAAGGTAAGCATGGATCCTTCTTAGACACTCTAAAATGAAGCTTTTGGGAGGTTCTTGAAATTTCCAAGTTTGAAACTCAAAACCACTTCTCTTTATGCTTGACTACATAAGACAAAGTTCAGGGTTAGGGGTAAATACATGACTTTTGTTGTTTGAATATGTCTAGACCTTGGTTATCAACTTTAATGCTTACTATATGACATAAGAAAACTATGTGCTTTGGTTTTTCATTTTTCTGATTTTTTTTGAATTTTGATGCACATTTGAATCTTGGTCTGTAATGAATGATGATGACATGATCACATGAGTAATGAATGATGACTTATGATAAGAGGGAAATTTCTATGGTTTGTCTGGTTTAAAGTTCAAGAAGTTTCAAAAGTTTAAAACTTGAAAACTCGAGTAGTGTTGAGGGGGTAAAAACCAAAAACACTTTTTCATTCATACCAAACATCACAAATTACAATTTTAACACACCGTTGGTTTGAAGAACCATTCATTCGCTCTACGATACAAGGGGATCCTGATACAACTCGCACCTACTCAAGTGCCTTAGTGATACTACTCTCCAGGGAGGGGGGGATTCTTCGTCTTCACGGGTAATGTGCTTGGCGAAAGGCGAGGGCCTTGTCCAATTCCTTGCGAGTCTTGTACAACATGAAGTCCAGGTGTGCTACATAGTGGTTCATCTCCGTGTGCGGGGGCATGGTCATCGGTCTTCCCATGAGGTCATGTCTTGGGTAGTAGATGAAGCGCGTGTTCTTGATCTTGTGCTCATTTTGTCCACACAGACGGGCGATTGCTTCTTGCATAGCTCTGACTAGTCCCTCCTTCCAAGTGTTTCCCGTTACAGAAAAACATATGGTTTCCCATATTGGGGCTCCAAGCTTTCTTCGCAGATCTGCAGTAACTTCCCACCGAGGTGGTCCTCCGGAGTGATTATTGAGGGGTATTCCGAAGAACTCGGGGTACGGGCGTCCTAGATATTCAACTAGTTGCTTCAAATCCTTCTCGAACATTAGGTTTGTTCCGTGGCCAAGCTGATAGGACTTGCAGGTGTACTCCATCTGTGAGCAATTAGGGTGAGTAAGTTAAAGAAGTGGTCAAGTGTGTAAAGTTTTATGTAGTTTTACAAGGAAAAAAGTAGAGCATGAATTTCTCATTTTGAAAAAGATCTCAGGGATAAGAGTGAGAATAAGTTTTTCACAAATATTCACTTCTTTGATTTTGAAACTAAGTTTTGCAGACGTTCATTCTAACTAGGGTCTCCTAAGGTCAAACAATGGCTATGATACCAACTTGTCAACACCCGGATTTTTAAGTCTAGATGCCTATTATGCCATTCATCACAATCCCAGGAATATTGTTGTTGCGAGACATAACAGTCGAATATCATAGTCATCATTCATTACAAATCATACTTGTCTTACAAATTCAGATCACATGATCCATATTACACAAATAGTTGATCTATTGATCAACGAACACAAAGTTCATAGCGGAAGCGTAAATATAATGGACTCTCTAGTCCACAGGCCAACGCTTGACGTCGGAAGACTCCTAGTTGTCGTAGGCGTCCTGCTGGTCATCACCTTGGTAGTTCTGCTCCTCTTCATAGTCTGGCCATTTGAATAGCCAGGGACACAGCCGTGAGTACTTTAAGTACTCGCAAACTAATACTAGTGTAAGTGCTATCAATTCTAGTAATGGGGTGCTAAGCTCTATTTTATTTTGCATAAAACCAATTTTAGTTCACAAGTATTTGATAAAGACTCTTTCATGTGCTAACTAACTCAAGTGGGAACATTAGTGTCATTCCCACAACTCAGTTGTGATTCAATTCAAGTCACCATTCAATTCATCAGATTTTCAAGAAGTTTCTGACACCGGAAACTGTATGGCCTTTCCAACCGTTCGTAACCGTGGACACGGCTATTCGAAGAGGTTTACACTCTGCAGAGGTTGCACACTTGTGCCACAACATTTAATTTCATCCATCGAGGATAACCCCGAATCATCGTAACTCAGTACGCGGATCATCAACCATAACCTTTCACTTACATACCCTAGTATAGGTACCTCTCCCCATGAGCTTGGCCTCCCAGTGAAGACCAACTCGTCAACCCGGGAACTGCACAGGGCTTGGGCCGTACATTCACCTCATTTCACATCATTTCTCATACAACGGAGGTAGCCTCGGCATAACCCCTATGATGCTTGTTCAGAGGGAACCCATACTAAGATGTATAAACTTCCAGTTAAGCCCTACCCATAATCAGGTATTGTGGGGGTACTCAAAAATTGGAAAGGTATCGCATCCAAACCAATATCAGTTTTAGTCAAAAATTCACCATATCATTCAAGTCATATTCACCTTCAAAGATCTTTCAATGGAATCACTCATCATTCCAAAGTTTTGAAATTCATTTCAAAACACAAGTTCCCATCTAGAGTAGTCACTTTTAGTTGTTAGCACTAGCACTAATCATGAGGGGTGCTATCTTGCGTGGCCATCTTTGAAGCTAACTTTACTACTCTAGTACCACACTAAACTTAGACCAAAGTTAACTATAAAAGTAATTTCTTCATAAATCAAGTAAAAACTTGTAAGGTAAAAAACTTGGGATGGGATCATTGTAAGTAAGGTAAGACTAATGGTGACTTGCCCTAAAGGGCTTTGCACTTGCAAGAATATTAGCTTGCCTTGAGTGGGGTAGTGATCAAAGTTCTCTTCCTCCTCTTCTTGGTAGAAGCCTTCCTCCTCTTGGTACTCTCCCGTACTAGCGTCTAAAAACGAATACGAGATACAATCACCCAACAAGCTTCAAGAGCTATACTAAGCACACCATGACTTCACACAAACTATTCTAATGACACACATAACATAATAGTTGCATTTGGTTTTCTTTCTTGAAGAAAAATAATTTCCTCTCGTTACATATGTAAATGATAATTTCCATTTAGTTCTTTGAGGAAATAATTTCCTCTCATTGAATCTTCTTAAGATTTAATTTCCTCAAACCATCATGCATGAAATCATGTTGACCTAAGTCAACCATTCATCATCATCATTTGGGAAAATGATTTAAATTAAGTAGAATACCTCATACCATTTAACAATACCAATTATGATTTAATATCACCAAGTAATTTCATGTGAGAGTATTTAGACCAGGGTCACAACTTCATATGAAAGTACTTGGGACAAGATTTAAATGAAGCAAAACACTTCATATGATTTACATAATAGTTTTGGATAATATCATTTGGCTAAAATAGCCATATAGTCCTTTATTTAAACTAGGCCATGATCACTCAAAGTAACCATGCCATATTTTCGCAGAAACAATTAGTGTAAGTGAAAACTGAGCTATGAGAGTTGAAATCAACTTAGTACCATTTGTGGTTGATTTTTAATAATTATTTGAATGTGCAAAAGTCCATGATTGTTATTTTTGTCACATTATTTCTAAAAAGAATCTCACAGTGAGACCAGTGTAGTTTTGTAGATATTTTCACTAGCTTTCCAACGGTATAAAATTCATCAAATTTGGTTAAGCCAATTTAAATCTATTGAATTTTGAAAACAGGGTCAGTATTGATTTTGGAATTAATCTGGAAATTCGAATTTGAAAGAAATGGGCTGGCGGGAAAACTAGCGGGCCCAAATCATTTAAACCAACAAAGTCCAGCCCACCACGCGTCCATGCACGCGTGGACTGTCTTACTGGTGGGGCCTGCCTGTCAGCGGCTCTTAAACACCGAATCGGCATGGGGGAGTGAGAGACGCACGATTAGATCGTGATCCAACGGACCACATCCATCGTCATCGACGGCGAGCGCAGGCTACTGGCGCGGCGGCCCTAGGGGGTCGGAGAGCTCATCGTGGCTCCAGCGGCGGTGGGCAGTGTGCTTGACGAAGTGGTGGACGACGGCGAAGCTCCAGGTAGCAGTGGCGCGTCCTGGGGTGGCTCCAATCGTCGGCGATGTTCCGCTGCGGCGCACGGCAGTGAGGTGGGAATTGAACGGCGGCGGTGGCTAATCGAGGCAGTGGAGTAGCTCAGGAGGTCGAGGAAGAAGAGGTGAGTGTGCTGGTGTGCAGAGATCGACGCGAGGGAGTCTCCTTTTATAGGCGCGGAAGTGGCCGCGGGTGCTGCGGTGAACTCGACATGGGCGCGGCTTCTCCGGCGAGCTAATGGGCTAGGCGAGGGCGGCGCACTGCTCAGCACATCATGGCGGTCCTCTGGGTGGCGACAGCTAGCGTAGGCGGTGCCTAACTTGGTCGGGGTGCTGCTGAAGGAGATATGCCCTAGAGGCAATAATAAAGTGGTTATTATTTATATCTTTATGTTTATGATAAATGTTTATATATCATGCTATAATTGTATTAACCGAAACATTAGTACATGTGTGATATGTGAACAACAAAGAAGTCCCTAGTATGCCTCTTAACTAGCTTGTTGATTAATGGATGATTAGTTTCATAATCATGAACATTGGATGTTATTAATAACAAGGTTATATCATTATATGAATGATGTAATGGACACACCCAAATTAAGCGTAGCATAAGATCTCGTCATTAAGTTATTTGCTATAAGCTTTCGATACATAGTTACCTAGTCCTTATGACCATGAGATCATGTAAATCACTTATACCGGAAAGGTACTTTGATTACACCAAACGCCACTCGCGTAAATGGGTGGTTATAAAGGTGGGATTAAGTATCCGGAAAGTATGAGTTGAGGCATATGGATCAACCAGTGGGATTTGTCCATCCCGATGACGGATAGATATACTCTGGGCCCTCTCGGTGGAATGTCGTCTAATGTCTTGCAAGCATATGAATAAGTTCATAAGAGACCACATACCACGGTACGAGTAAAGAGTACTTGTCAGGAGATGAGGTTGAACAAGGTATAGAGTGATACCGAAGATCAAACCCTCGGACAAGTAAAATATCGCGTGACAGAGGGAATTGGTATCGTATGTGAATGGTTCATTCGATCACTGAAGTCATCGTTGAATATGTGGGAGCCATTATGGATCTCCAGATCCCGCTATTGGTTATTGGTCGGAGTAAGTACTCAACCATGTCCACATAGTTCGCGAACCGTAGGGTGACACACTTAAGGTTTGATGTTGAAATGGTAGAACTTGAATATGGAATGGAGTTCGAATATTTGTTCGGAGTCCCGGATGAGATCCCGGACATCACGAGGAGTTCCGGAATGGTCCGGAGAATAAGATTCATATATAGGAAGTCATATTCCAAGTTTGGAAATGATCCGGTGCATTTATGGCAGGTTCTAGAAGGTTCTAGAAAAGTCCGGAAGAAATCACCATGGAAAGTAGAGTCCCGGAGGGACTCCACCTTGCATGGCCAGCCAACCCTAAAGGGGAGGAGTCCACCTTGGACTCCCCAAGGGTGGCCGGCCAACCCCCTCATGGAAGGGGGGAATCCCACCCCAAGTGGGATTCCCACCTTGGGTAGGTTTCCCTACACATGGAAGGTTTTTGGTTCGGGTCTTATTCGAAGACTTGTAGTCCAACACTTGGGGCTTCCACCTATATAATGAGGGGCATAGGAGGGGGGCTGACCACCACAAGCCCATAGCTTGGCCGCACCCATAGGTGGCCGGCCACCCCCTCTCCCAAACCCTAGCCGCCCCCTCTCTCCTCCTCTTCTCCCGCACGCTTAGCGAAGCTCCGCCGGAGATCTCCACCGCCACCGCCACCACGCCGTCGTGCTGCCGGATTCAAGGAGGAGCTACTACTTCCGCTGCCCGCCGGAACGGGGAGAAGGACGTCGTCTTCATCAACACCGAACGTGTGACCGAGTACGGAGGTGCTGCCCGATTGTGGCACCGTGATCAAGATCTTCTACGCGGTTTTGCAAGCGGCAAGTGATCGTCTACCGCAGCAATAAGAGCCTACTCTTATAGGCTTTGGAAATCTTCAAGGGTTAGTCTTGATCATCCCCTCGTTGCTCCCGTCTTCTAGATTGCATCTTGGCTTGGATTGCGTTCTCGCGGTAGGAAATTTTTTGTTTTCTATGCGGCGAATCCCTACAAGTGGTATCGTAGCCGTGTCTATGCATAGATGGTTGCACGAGTAGAACACAATGGTTTTGTGGGCGTTGATGCTCTTGTTATCTTTAGTTTGAGTACTTTGCATCTTTGTGGCATAGTGGGATGAAGCGGCTCGGACTAACTTTACATGACCGCGTTCATGAGACTTGTTCCTCGTTCAACATGCAACTTGTATTGCATAAGAGGCTTTGCGGGTGTCTGTCTCTCCTACTATAGTGAAGATTCAATCTACTCTTCTATTGACAACACTAGTATCACCATTGTGGTTCATGTTCGTAGGTAGATTAGATCTTACTCGAAAACCCTAAACCACGTAAAATATGCAAACCAAATTAGAGATGTCTAACTTGTTTTTGCAGTGGTTTGGTGATGTGATATGGCCATAATGTGATGATGAATATGTATGAGATGATCATTATTGTATTGTGGCAACCGCAGGAGCCTTATGGTTGTCTTTAAATTTCATGTTGAGTAGTATTTCAAAGTAGTTGTAATAGTTGCTACATGAGGTGAACAACCATGAAGACGGCGCCATGAACCTTGACGCTACGCCGACGATGATGGAGATCATGCCCGTTGATGATGGAGATCATGTCCGTGCTTTGGAGATGAAGATCGAAGGCGCAAAGACTAAAGGGCCATATCATATCACATATGAATTGCATGTGATGTTAATCCTTTATGCATCTTATTTTGCTTAGAACGCGACGGTAGCATTATAAGATGATCCCTCACATTAATATCAAGATAATAAAGTGTTCTCCCCTCGTATGCACCGTTGCATTGTTTGACGTTTTGAAGCATCTCGTGATGATCGGGTGTGATAAACTCAACATACAACGGGTGTAAGCCATGTTGCACACGCGGAATACTTGGGTTTGCTTGACGAGCCTAGCATGTTACAGACATGGCCTCGGGACAACGGAAACCGAAAGGTTGAACACGAGTCATATGGATGATATGATCAACATGTTGATGTTCAGCATTGAAGCTACATCATCTCATGTGATGATCGGTTTTGGTGTAGTGGATGTGGATCGTGTACCACTTAACAACTATGAGGGATGTTGTATTAAGTGGGAGTTCATTAAGTAATTAGATTAAAACATGAACTAATTATCATGAACTTAGTCTGAGTAGTATTTTGAATTAGTATTGGCATCCGTTTACTACTATGCGCTAGTCTTGTAATTGAGATAGAAATACTGTTAAAATCTGACAAGAAACTTTACGGACTGGTACCGTATTGTTAAAGAATCAAGAAGTGATTAAGTCCTATAGCAAACTTTTAGTAAACCTCACATTATTGATTCAAAGAGCTATGGTTTCAATTAGTACCTAAAGTCATCTTGTCTCCGTGAAACTTGAAGATCAAACCTGTTTGAAAAGTAAGGAGCTGAAAATTTAGTTTTCAGAAATAATCAAGGTATGAGATATATGTGATATCTAAGACCTTATTGCAAGATGATAGAATATAATTTGGTGAGACTACATAAACTCATAAGATTTATGGGAATGTACAAAGGTTGAAGACGCAAGGCGTCCCAATCCTCCAACTATTGGGGCACTAACGATATTCGCATATCCATGAAGTGATCGTCCTTAGTATGCACCGTTGCTATGACTCGTCGTTTCGAAGCATCACGTGATGATCGGATGTTATAGATTCTACGTGTGCATACAACGGATGCAAACCAGATTTGCACATGCGAATACTAAGGTTAAACTTTATGAGCCTAGCATGTACAGACATGGTCTCAGAAAGTTGTCATGAATTGATGGATAAAATTATGAGTGAAATTGTTCATCGTATTACAAAGTTACTAATAGTGAAATCTAGAACACTTGTCATATGATGATCAACTTCAAAATAAGAACCTCAAGGTTATTGGTATTAGACCAACAAACCTAGAAGTTATTGATGTTGAAGTGTTTTTCTGAATAATGAGGAAAGCTAAAAGAGAAACCGCAAAAGATATTTTGGCAGTAAAGAAAGAAAAGACTAGAAAGTCTACCTCGTGTGTATATAAATGATATACATGTTATGGTTGTATTCCTAGTTAGGTCACACTATGAAATTCTTGGGTATTAGTACTATATTGGTTGGTATGAAGTGTCATACAAAACAACGCAATACAAGAATACAATGGCCTAAGTGACTGACAAGGAATATGATAGGAATGCACGTCTGGAACAAAATAAAGTGTTATTATGTTCGTCGTTAGCATTCTATCTAGCCCTTAGAATTTATAATAAAGAACTTAATAATTCTTATTTTGCTCTGGTCAAATGAAAACAATGAGTTGTTTAAATTATGACATTACTCCATGTACGATGGATAAGTTATTATAAATCTTAATGGTGAAACACATATACATAACACTGACGCTAAAATGCCATAAGGCAAATGATTTGAATTCCACTTATTTGTGGAACCGCCATTTAGGTCATGTTAGAAAGGAACGCATGAAGGAACTCCATGCAAATGGATTTTTGGAGTCATTTGATTTTTGAATCATTTGGCGCTTGCAAATCTTTTCTAAAGAGAATGATTAAAATACCGTTCATAGGCCAAGAGTTAAACGGGCAACAAACTTAGTGGAAAAATACATAATGATGTATGTGGTTCACTGAGCATAGTTGTGTGCGGGAGATTCTTCTACTTCATGAAAACTTTCAACAATGAATTGAGTATATATGTGGATATATTCAATAAGGAAGAAGTTTGAAACATTTGAATAGATTCAAATAAATTTCAGCATGAAGTGGAAATCATCGTAATAGAAAAATCAAATATCTATGATTGGATCATTTCTTCATTAATAAAGGATTTCTTACAAAGAAAGAGCCGATTGCTCAAGGAAGGAAGAACAAAAGAAAGGCCTATTGGCCGATTTACTACTACTGCTAGGCCTATGCTACTAGGTCCTAGTCTACGGGCCGTTGCTGCCCTCGTCGTCGTCGTCGGAGCTCTCGTCGGCGCTGCTGCCGGCGGGCTCCTCGTCACTGCTCCAGCGGCTCCCAGGGGGGGCCTCGTCATCTTCATCGTCAACATCGTCGTCATCGTCATCATCATCATCATCTGACCCGGCGCGGAACCGCTTCGCCAGCGGGTAATCCTTGAGGGAGTCGGGGTCGTCGTCTTCCTCCTCCTCTTCCTCGGAGGAGTTGTACTCGTCCCAGGAGAACGAGTCATCCTCACTCTCTGATTCCAGTTCCCCGTCGGCGAGGAATTGGAGCTCTTCGTCTCCGCTGGTCAGGGACTTGTCGTCCTCGGACCAAACGGAGGAGGCGTGGTCCTCCTGGTCCCACTCTTCTGGGGCGCGCCTGTTGTGCGCCCTCATCTAAGCAGCCATTGGGTCCCACTCCGGCGTCGGCTCACGAGACGAGGAGGAATCGAAGAATACCGACGAGCTGGAGGAGGAAGAGGAAGAGTAGGACTGGGAGGAGAGATCCGATGAGGCG
Organism: Lolium rigidum; assembly: GCF_022539505.1. Taxonomy (NCBI): domain Eukaryota; kingdom Viridiplantae; phylum Streptophyta; class Magnoliopsida; order Poales; family Poaceae; genus Lolium; species Lolium rigidum. The sequence goes on along the minus strand of NC_061509.1, from coordinate 289,272,143 downwards.
GAGGAAGAAGAGGAGGAAGACATTGCTCTGGATTGGGGTTTTTTGGGTGCCGATGGCCGAACGAGCAAGAGGATGAAGTGGCGAACTGTTCGGAGCGGTTAAAATAGAGGCGATATAGTGGAGATTCAATGCCACAGCAGTTTCCGAGGAGGTGGTACCCAAAGAAAAGAAAACAACAATCACGTTCATCACAAGCCAATCTTGGCTCATCGCCGACCCCTTGCTTTGAGGGTTTCTTCCGGGTAAGCATCATGCTGCCTAGATCGCATCTTGCGATCTAGGCAGTATACGTTTATTCGTTGTTCATGCGTTGCTCGTGCTGAAGCCTTTTTGATGGCGAGCAACATAGTTATCATAGATGTGTTAGGGTTAGCATCGTTTTACCTTGCTACATGCTTTCGTTCATGCAACCCTTAGACGTCTAGCCGTCCTTACACCTTTCTTAGGTGTAAGGGCGGCACCTTGCTTGATCATTATTTAGTAGATCCGATCCGTTATGATTGTTCCTTGTTCTTCAAGGATTAGTTTAATATCTCGCATAGTTAGGCCTTGCAAACGGGTTGAAGGATCCGGTGGCACGTAGGGTGCAGTTTGCTAACCCTAGATAAGATGTTCCGGGGATCAACTTCATGTTGGTTTTTAGGCCTTATATAGGGTTGGTTTATTGACACCGTGCGTGGCCGCTAGGCTCAATCACGAGTAGGATGTTCCGATTATGCGGTGAAAACCCTAAATCGTTGTAGATCGTTTTAGCTTTATGTTGATCAAGCAGGACCACCATGCTATCGTAAACCCTTTACGAATCATGGGTGGATCGGCTCCTTGAGCCGATTCACGGGAAAACCTGAGAGCCGATTGAGGCTCGTATTTAATGTTTACGTGTATGCCATGCAGAAACCTAAGCGAAGCAAATCCATCACCTTCCCGACCGTGTATAGGTCAGGTGGCACGCCCTTGCACCAGCATCGGGACGTGCGTACCAGGAGCTTTGCGGGCCGTCGCTCGGAGGGACCAGGGCCAGCCGCAGCCCTAGGTTGTTCCCGGCTCTTCGTGTTGCCAGCCGTTGCTTGCCGGTGGGTTTCGGACGCCAACACATTCTCGGCACGCCCGGTGGGACAGTCTTCGACATCAACCGCATCGCCATCTACATCCGAGACGGCGGAAGGTACTCCGATCCACGTACGAGGATCCGCCGGAGGAGCTCAAGAAGAAGTATGACGATGTCAAAGCCCTCCTCGAGGCCGACCTCATCGGCTCTTTCCACGAGACCCGCTCACACGGCATCGGTGGAGAGGGTTCTCACCGAAGGCGCGCTCGATGGAGTGGACCTGTCCACCCCTTCGGAAGAACGCACCACGTCCTTGCGTCGAGAGATCAATTTCATGGTAGCTCATTCGCTACACCGCCACTCTGAGAGCCTGGTGAACACTTTGGAGCGGGTCGCTCTTCGAGTGCTCCATGAAATCTTGAATCATCGGTACTCTCCGTCAGGACCAGCTCTAGGAACTCATCAACGGGAGCTACCACTCCAAAGCCGACCACCGCTGCCGTTCGCGCTGGCAGCACCAGAGGTGCCGAATACACCGGCATTCGTTGTCTACAAGATCGGGGGCGATCCTAGTGATTACCAGTTCTTGTACGAGGCGCCCAAGGAGATCCCTCACGGATACACGTGCACATACGTGCCGGACAGCGATGAATCGGGCACTCGTGAACCGAGACCGCAACAACGAGGGACTTCGGAACAGCAGGAGGGGCTTCGGATCAGATCTTGAGAAGCGGACGTGGCTGGCTAAATATGCCGCTCCGACGAACCTCCGGAGCTCAACTCCTGTGGCTAGCTCAGATCTCGAGAAGCAAGCGTGGCTAGCTAAGTACGCCACCCCAGCAAATCTTCAGAGTTCAACTCCTGCAGCTAGCACGGCGGATCAGATCAGCACGATCTTAAGAGACCAGTTCGGCATGGTGCCGAAAAGGAGGGCAATCGGCTATTCCAAGCCGTACCCCAACGACTACGATTTGATCCCACTACCACCCAAATATCGGCTCCCTGAATTCTCCAAGTTTAGTGGGGCAGATGGCTCCAGCTCAATCGAGCATGTAAGCCGATATTTGGCGCAGGCTGGGCACGATCTCAGCTGCAGATCCACTACGCGTGAGGTTCTTCGCACGGTCCCTCACGGGATCGACTTTCGGGTGGTACACCTCGTTGCCACCAGCACTCGATCCGGACTTGGAAGCGATTGGAAGAACAGTTCCACATGCGGCATCACTCGGAGGCTTCCGAGTCCGGCATTGCCGATCTAGCACAAGTACGTCGAAGCGTGGAGAAACGCGTGGCGGAATACATCCAGCGCTTCGAACCGTTAGGAACCGATGTTATTCGGCTCGTGTGACTGAAAAAGAAGCAGTCGAGTTGGCAGTGGTGGGCCTTGCATCACCAATCAAGGATATGGCCTCCCAAGCAGATTACCCTTCACTGGCGCACATGGTTCAGAAACTGTCGTTATATGAACAGCGCCACCCAGACTTGTACCAGGACAAATTCAAGCGTGCGGTGGTCTTGGTTGAAGCAGATGAAGATGAAGGGTCCGCGGGAGATCAAGAGGTAGCAGTAGCTGAATGGACTCGGGGGGCAACCCCCGTGTCCTGCAAATGGGTGAAGCCACAAGGTCCTCCTAGAGGGTTTGACTTCGACGTGACCAAAGCCGAGCAAATTTTTGATCTCTTACTCAAGGAAAAGCAGCTGAAGTTACCCGACGGTCTCAAACTCCCCACGAGCACGAGAGCTGAATGGAAAGCCATATTGCAAATGGCATAACACGTTCAGCCATAACACTAACGATCGCAGGGTGTGGCGTCGCGATCCAAATGGCGATAGAGCAAGGGCATCTAATCTTCAACCAGTACGCCATGAAAGTCGACACACACCCCTTCCCCGCCGTTAACACGGTGGAGTACGCTTACCCCGAGGGGTGCCGACCGGGTTTTTCGTTAAGCATCAACATGGTCGAGCCTGGGCACCACTCTGGAAAGGACAAAGGCGAGGGCAGCCGCTCTCGTAGCAAGGACAAAGAGGAAGCCGCTCCACGCGATCGGCTCCGACACGATGGCAAGCGCTACATCACAGAGGGAGAAGTGAAGAATTTACGATATCAACGACCTCTCTCTGATCATCTCCTCAATAAATACGTGAGTCAGTATGACCAGCGCCGGCGGTACAATAGCGACGATGAAAGGGATCGTCTAGCTAGCAGGAACGCCAGGAGACATCATCGGCATGATCGCGACGAGGAGGGATATGAGCGCTACGCCAAGGAGAAGTCGAGAGAACAGGACGACGTGGACAAGCACCTGGACCGCCCTTTCTTCAAACACCGCTGGGATTCGAGAATGAGCCGATTGCCTACAATCGGCAACCGCCTGTAATGTAGACGAAGAAGAAGGGTGCATCGGACGTGTCGTTGTTCAAACGTCTTGGGCCTCTCCCATCTAGGAACAAGCCAACTGAGTCCTCTCGGGAAGAAGACCTCGAGGAGTTGGAAGATGACTATGAAGAAGAAGAGGACAAGTACCACCGGCCAAGGTGGTGCCCTGATGGACTCAGCCGTTCCCAAAAGCGTAGGGTTCGGCGATCGCGCGGTTTGGAGGAAGCCGAAAGGTTATACCTGCACACGCTAAGGAAGGCGCGGCCCGATCTGGCCGCGAAAATTCAACGAACCCAAGACGAAGAGGGTCGACCACAAAAGATGGAGTGGCGCCCCAAGCAAAGGAAAGCCGATGATGAGACATCGGCTAGTACAAACATGGTGTTCATCCTTCCAGCGAGTTTTGTACTCCAGGATCAGGCGAAGCACCTGTGGCACAACTGGACTTGTTTGTGATGATGGAGGCCGATTCCAGCAATCGGCCCATATTATCCTCGCCATGCGTCTTGCCTGTGTCCAGTGTCGATCTAACAGGTGACGGAAAGCTAGGGTATGGGTTTACATCGGCTGATGAGCTGGAAGAAGTCGACATTGGTCCTGGGGATAAGCCACGACCAACGTTCATTAGCAAGAAGTTAGATCCACATCTCAGGAGCCAGATGATAGCTCTTTTAAAAGAGTACCCAGATTGCTTTGCATGGGACTACACAGAGATGCCTGGGTTAGACAGGAGCATTATTGAGCATCGGCTCCCTCTCAAGAAAGGATTTCGGCCATTCCAACAACGAGTACATCAGATGAAGGCCGAAATTCTCGAAGAAGTCAAGAAAGAGATCGAAAAGATGTTGGCTGCTGGGTTCATCAGGCCCTGCAGATATGCTGAATGGATCTCAAGCATCGTACCCGTAGAGAAGAAGGATGGCCGATGGCGTGTGGCTATAGATTTTCGAGATCTCAACGAGCCACTCCAAAGGATGAATACCCAATGCCCGTGGCGGAGACATTGATCAACGCAGCTCGCTGGCCACAAGGTGTTGAGTTTCATGGATGGCAACACCGGCTACAACCAGATTTTCATGGCCCCGGAAGATATACACAAGACTGCGTTCCGAGTACCAGGATCAGTCGGCCTGTTTGAATACGTGGTCATGACTTTTGGTTTGAAGAATGTTGGTGCAACATACCAACGGGCCATGAACTATATTTTTCATGATCTGATCGGCAAGTTGGTGGAAATCTACATCGACGACGTAGTGGTCAAGTCTGTCTCCATGGAGGGACACTTGGATGACTTGAGGCGCATCTTAGACCGAACTCGGAAGTTCGGACTCAGAATGAATCCAAAGAAGTGTGCCTTTGGTGTGACGGCCGGTCAGTTCCTGGGTTTTCTTGTCCATGAACGAGGAATTGAGATCGGCCTGAAAAGTCAGGAGGCAGTACGTACCATGCAGCCACCTACCACGAAGAAGGAGCTCCAACGCCTCATCGGCAAGATCAATTTCGTCCGGCGATTCATCTCTAATCTCTCAGGACGAATTGAGCCATTCATGGCATTGGTGAAGATTAAATTTGATGACGAATTTCACTGGGGGGCAGAACAGCAGCAGGCGTTCGATGAGATTAAGCGGTATCTAACAACGCCGCCTGTGCTAGTTCCGCCTCAGCAAGACAGGCCGTTCTACATCTACCTATCAGTAGCTGACACGTCCATCGCCTCGGTAGTGGTGCAACTCTACGAGGGTGTCGAAAAGGTCGTGTTCTACCTCAGCAGAAGGATGTTGGATGCAGAGGCAAGGTATCCCGAGGTCGAGAAGTTATGCCTCTGCCTGTTCTTCACCTGCACCAAGCTTCACCACATCCTCTTGACGGCAGAGATCATCGTCATATGCAAATCAGACGTTGTCAAGCACATGCTGTCGGCTCCTCGTTTTGAAGGGCCGACTTGGTAAGTGGATGTTTGCGTTATCGGAGTTCGATCTCCGGTATCGGCCTCGCAAAAGCGGTCAAGGGACAAGTGTTGGCCGATCTCATAGCTGAACGGATCAATACCAATATAGCAGCACTATCTATACGTGCATGGGCTATGTTCTTCGATGGATCGGCTTGTGACGATGGTTGTGGCATCGGCATTCTGCTCGTGTCGCCTCGGGGGGCAACATACTCCTTCTCCATCAGATTATCTACCCCTTGCACCAACAATGTCGCTGAGTACGAGGCAGTACGCAAGGGAATGGAGCTGCTGCTGGAAGCCGGGCGTAAGCGGTAGAGCTTTTTGGAGACTCGAAGTTGGTGATCAACCAACTTACGGACGAATATAAGTGCGAGAGTGAATCACTCTTCCCATATTGGATGGAATGTCGGGAGCTGATGACACATTTTCGGTACATCAATTTCAATTGGATCCCAAGATCTCAGAATACCGACGCCAATGATCTCGCACAGATGGCGTCAGGATACAAGGACATACCAGATGGGTCAGAAGTTCAGGTGCAGTTCCTGGAACATGATGACTGGAGAGCCGATATCTTCAATTACTTGAAGGATTCGGCTCGGGGGGCACCTAAACGGATAAGATACAAGGCCATGAAATATGTCCTTATAGGATATGACATGTTCTACAGGACGTTGGAAGGGTTACTACTCAAGTGCCTGGGACCAACGGAGTCTAATCGGCTCTTACATGAGGTGCATGAAGGCGCCTGTGGAACTCACCAATCGGCTCATAAGATGAAGTGGCTGATTAGGCGATCAGGGTTTTATTGGCCCACCATGCTCGAGGATTGCTTCAAGTACTACAAGGGGTGCCAAGCGTGTCAGATGTTCGGGAAGATTCAGATGGTTCCCGCGTCAGCAATGAACCCTATCATCAAACCTTGGCCATTTCGAGGTTGGGGTATGGATATGATCGGCAAAATCCATCCTGCATCGAGTAAAAAACATGAGTGGATTCTGGTCATTACAGATTACTTCACTAAGTGGGTGGAGGCCGTCCCTATGAAGCAGGTGAAATCAGAAGATGTGATCAAGTTTGTGAAAGAACACGTCATTCATAGGTTCGGAATTCCCCAAACCATCACGACCGATGGAGGTTCGGTCTTTATTTCTAAAGAATTCAGAAAGTTTTGTGATGACATGGGGATTAAGCTGATCCGATCATCTCCATACTATGCTCAAGCCAACGGACAAGCTGAAGCGTCCAATCAGAGCCTGATCAAGCTGATCAAGAGAAAAATCGACGAGAACCCTAGGGGTTGGCATGAAACGTTATCAGAAGCTTTGTGGGCCTATCGCATGTCATGCCATGGGGCTATAAAAACTTCGCCATACCAGCTCGTCTATGGACAGGAAGCCATATTACCTTGGGAAATTACGGCTGGATCAAGACGTGTCACGTTTCAGAATGATCTAACAGCTGAAGAATATGCAGCTTTGATGAGTGACACTATTGAGGATGCAACGGAACTTAGACTTTGGTCGTTGGAGAAGATTAAAGAGAACAAAGCCAGGGTAGCGCGTGCATATAATAAGAAGGTGAGACCAAAGGAGTTTCAAGTTGGTGATCTAGTATGGGAAGCAGTGTTGCCATTAGGAACCAAGGATAAAGCATATGGCAAATGGTCTCCTAATTGGCACGGTCCATACAAAGTCGTCCAGGCCTTGAAGGGTAATGCATACATGCTGGAGCAGCTGGACGGTGTTAAGTTCCCAGTAGCCGTCAATGGTCAACACCTCAAGAAGTATTTCCCAAGCATGTGGGGTGACCAGTAAATGAAGTATGAGGAGGGCCGATTCAGGAAATCGGCCAGAAGTATGAGGAGGGCCGATTCAGGAAATCGGCCAGTAAAAAAAAAAAGAAGGCAAAATTATTTGGGGAATATTTCTTCATTAATAAAGGATTTCTTACAAAGAAAGAGCCGAATGCTCAAGGAAGGAAGAACAAAAGAAAGGCCTATTGGCCGATTTACTACTACTGCTAGGCCTATGCTACTAGGTCCTAGTCTACGGGCCGTTGCTGCCCTCGTCGTCGTCGTCGGAGCTCTCGTCGGCGCTGCTGCCGGCGGGCTCCTCGTCACTGCTCCAGCGGCCCCCAGGGGGGGCCTCGTCATCTTCATCGTCAACGTCGTCGTCGTCGTCATCATCATCATCATCTGACCCGGCGCGGAACCGCTTCGCCGGCGGGTAATCCTCGAGGGAGTCGGGGTCGTCGTCTTCCTCCTCCTCTTCCTCGGAGGAGGTGTACTCGTCCCAGGAGAATGAGTCATCCTCACTCTCCGATTCCAGTTCCCCGTCGGCGAGGAATTGGAGCTCTTCGTCTCCGCTGGTCAGGGACTTGTCGTCCTCGGACCAAACGGAGGAGGCGTGGTCCTCCTGGTCCCACTCTTCTGGGGCGCGCCTATTGTGCGCCCTCATCTGAGCAGCCACCGGGTCCCACTCCGGCGTCGGCTCACTAGACGAGGAGGAATCGAAGAATACCGATGAGCTGGAGGAGGAAGAGGAAGAGTAGGACTGGGAGGAGAGATCCGATGAGGCGGAGGAAGAAGAGGAGGAAGACATTGCTCTGGATTGGGGTTTTTTGGGTGCCGATGGCCAGAACAGAGCAAGAGGATGAAGTGGCGAACTGTTCGGAGCGGTTAAAATAGAGGCGATATAGTGGAGATTCAATGCCACAGCAGTTTCCGAGGAGGTGGTACCCAAAGAAAAGAAAACAACGGTCAAATCGCGCGGAGAAGTTGAGAAGGCAGGGCATCATGATGAAGGATACTGCGACAGTTTTACTCTGCTATGACATGACCCGACGAAGAGAAAACAGAGTGATTTTGGAATTATCAATTCCAAAACCAGGGGGGCATGTGTTATCACCAGAATTTGACCGAGTCAGAGGTGGGCCGCGATCAAGATTGGGCTTGAAGAATATACATAGAAGAAATACGTGAACCGACCTTATACACGAAGATTGGGCAGTTTGCCCTTGTATCTGTAAATATAGTAGGACACGTGTCAGTTAGATAAAACTTGACTCGTGCACGGTTGGGATTATTCCCACGTTAGAAAGTCTACGGACTATAAATATGTATCTAGGGTTATCGAGATAAACAACAATCACGTTCATCACAAACCAATCTTGGCGCATCGCCGACCCCTTGCTTTGAGGGTTTCTTCCGGGTAAGCATCATGCTGCCTAGATCGCATCTTGCGATCTAGGTAGTATACATTTATTCGTTGTTCATGCGTTGCTCGTGCTGAAGCCTTTTTGATGGCGAGCAACGTAGTTAACATAGATGTGTTAGGGTTAGCATCGTTTTACCTTGCTACATGCTTTCGTTCATGCAACCCTTAGACGTCTAGCCGTCCTTACACCTTTCTTAGGTGTAAGGGCGGCACCTTGCTTGATCATTATTTAGTAGATCCGATCCGTTATGATTGTTCCTTGTTCTTCAAGGATTAGTTTAATATCTGCATAGTTAGGCCTTGCAAACGGGTTGAAGGATCCGGTGGCACGTAGGGTGCGGCTTGCTAACCCTAGATAAGATGTTCCGGGGATCAACTTCATGTTGGTTTTTAGGCCTTATATAGGGTTGGTTTATTGACACCGTGCGTGGCCGCTAGGCTCAATCACGAGTAGGATGTTCCGATTATGCGGTGAAAACCCTAAATCGTTGTAGATCATTTTAGCTTTATGTTGATCAAGCAGGACCACCATGCTATCGTAAACCCTTTACGAATCATGGGTGGATCGGCTCCTTGAGCTGATTCACGGGAAAACCTGAGAGCCGATCGAGGCTCGTATTTAATGTTTACGTGTATGCCATGCAGGAAACCTAAGCGAAGCAAATCCATCACCTTCCTGACCAGATATAGGTCAGGTGGCACACCCTTGCACCAGCATCGGGACGTGCGTACCAGGAGCTTTGCGGGCCATCGCTCGGAGGGACCAGGGCCAGCCGCAGCCCTAGGTTGTTCCCGGCTCTTCGTGTTGCCAGCCGTTGCTCGCCGGTGGGTTTCGGACGCCAACACATTCTGGCACGCCCGGTGGGACAGTCTTCGACATCAACTGCATCGCCATCTACATTTGAGATGGCGGAAGGTACTCCAGTCACGTACGAGGATCTGCCAGAGGAGCTCAAGAAGAAGTATGACGATCTCAAAGCCCTCCTCGAGGCCGACCTCATCAGCTCTTTCCACAGGACCCACTCACACGGCATCAGGTGGAGAGGGTTCTCACCTGAAGGCGCGCTCGATGGAGTGGACCTGTCCACCCCTTCGGAAGAACGCACCACGTCCTTGCGTCAGGAGATCAATTTCATGGTAGCTCATTCGCTACACCGCCACTCTGAGAGCCTGGTGAACACTTTGGAGTGGGTCGCTCTTCGAGTGCTCCAAGAAATCTTGAATCATCGGTACTCTCCGTCAGGACCGGCTCTAGGAACTCATCAAGGGGAGCTACCACTCCAGAGCCGACCACCGCTGCCGTTCGCGCTGGCTGCACCAGAGGTGCCGAATACACCGGCATTCGTTGTCTACAAGATCGGGGGCGATCCTAGTGATTACCAGTTCTTGTACGAGGCGCCCAAGGAGATCCCTCACGGATACACGTGCACATACGTGCCAGACAGCAGTAACTGGGCACTCATGAACCAGACTGCAACAGCGGGGACTTCTGGAACAGCAGGAGGAGTTTCTGGATCAGATCTTGAGAAGCAGACGTGGCTGGCTAAATATGCCGCTCCAACGAACCTCCAGAGCTCAACTCCTGTGGCTAGCTCAGATCTCGAGAAGCAAGCATGGCTAGCTAAGTACGCCACCCCAGCAAATCTTCAGAGTTCAACTCCTGCAGCTAGCACGGCGGATCAGATCAGCACGATCTTAAGAGACCAGTTCGGCATGGTGCCGAAAAGGAGGGCAATCGGCTATTCCAAGCCGTACCCCAACGACTACGATTTGATCCCACTACCACCCAAATATCGGCTCCACTGAATTCTCCAAGTTTAGTGGGGCGGATGGCTCCAGCTCAATCGAGCATGTAAGCCGATATTTGGCGCAGCTGGGCACGATCTCAGGCCGCAGATCCACTACGCGTGAGGTTCTTCGCACGATCCCTCACGGGATCGGCTTTCGGGTGGTACACCTCGTTGCCACCGGACTCGATCCGGACTTGGAAGCGATTGGAAGAACAGTTCCACATGCGAGTATCACTCGGAGGCTTCGAGTCTAGCATTGCCGATCTAGCACAAGTACATCGAAGCGTGGAGAAGCTGTGGCGAGAATACATCCGAGCGCTTCGAACTGTTAGGAACCGATGTTATTCGGCTCGTGTGACCGAAAAAGAAGCGATCGAGTTGGCGGTGGTGGGCCTTGCATCACCAATCAAGGATATGGCCTCCCAAGCGGATTACCCTTCATCGGCGCACATGGTTCGAAACCGCCGTTATATGAACGGCGCCACCCAGACTTGTACCAGGACAAATTCAAGCGTGCGGTAGTCTTGGTTGAAGCAGATGAAGATGAAGGGTCCGCGGGAGATCAAGAGGTAGCAGTAGCTGAATGGACTCGGGGGGCAACCCCCGTGTCCTGCAAATGGGTGAAGCCACAAGGTCCTCCTAGAGGGTTTGACTTCGACGTGACCAAAGCCGAGCAAATTTTTGATCTCTTACTCAAGGAAAAGCAGCTGAAGTTACCCGACGGTCTCAAACTCCCCACAGCACAGGAGCTGAATGGAAAGCCATATTGCAAATGGCATAACACGTTCAGCCATAACACTAACGACTCGCAGGTGTGGCGTCGGCGGATCCAAATGGCGATAGAGCAAGGGCGTCTAATCTTCAACCGCACGCCATGAAAGTCGACACACACCCCTTCCCCGCCGTTAACACGGTGGAGTACGCTTACCCGAGGGGTGCCGGCCAGGTTTTTCGTTAAGCATCAACATGGTCGGGCCTGGGCACCACTCTGGAAAGGACAAAGGCGAGGGCAGCCGCTCTCGTAGCAAGGACAAAGAGGAAGCCGCTCCACGTGAGCGGCTCCAACACGATGGCAAACGCTACATCACAGAGGGAGAAGTAAAGAATGTGCGATATCAACGACCTCTCTCTGATCATCTCCTCAACAAATATGTAAGTCAATACGACCAGCGCCGGCGGTACAATAGCGACGATGAAAGGGATCGTCTAGCTAGCAGGAACGCCAGGAGACATCGTCGGCATGATCGCGACGAGGAGGGATACGAGCGCTACGCCAAGGAGAAGTCGAGAGAACAGGACGACATGGACAAGCACTGGGACTGCCCTTTCTTCAAACACTGCTGGGATTCAGGAATGAGCCGATTGCCTACAATCGGCAACTGCCCAGAATGTAGACGGAAGAAGAAGGGTGCAACGGACGTGTCAGTGTTCAAACGTCTTGGGCCTCTCCCATCTAGGAACAAGCCAACTGAGTCCTCTCGGGAAGAAGACCTCGAGGAGTTGGAAGATGACTATGAAGAAGAAGAGGACAAGTACCACCGGCCAAGGTGGTGCCCTGATGGACTCAGCCGTTCCCAAAAGCGCAGGGTTCAGTGACTGCGCGGTTTGGAGGAAGCCGAAAGGTTATACCTGCACACGCTAAGGAAGGCGCGGCCCGATCTGGCCGCGAAAATTCAACGAACCCAAGACGAAGAGGGTCGACCACAAAAGATGGAGTGGCACCCCAAGCAAAGGAAAGCCGATGATGAGACATCGGCTAGTACAAACATGGTGTTCATCCTTCCAGCCGGAGTTTTGTACTCCGAGATCAGGCGAAGCACCTGTGGCACAACTGGACTTGTTTGTGATGATGGAGGCCGATTCCAGCAATCGGCCCATATTATCCTCGCCATGCGTCTTGCCTGTGTCCAGTGTCGATCTAACAGGTGACGGAAAGCTAGGGTATGGGTTTACATCGGCTGATGAGCTGGAAGAAGTCGACATTGGTCCTGGGGATAAGCCACGACCAACGTTCATTAGCAAGAAGTTAGATCCACATCTCAGGAGCCAGATGATAGCTCTTTTAAAAGAGTACCCGCATTGCTTTGCATGGGACTACACGGAGATGCCCGGGTTAGACAGGAGCATTATTGAGCATCGGCTCCCTCTCAAGAAAGGATTTCGGCCATTCCAACAACGAGCACGTCAGATGAAGGCCGAAATTCTCGAAGAAGTCAAGAAAGAGATCGAAAAGATGTTGGCCGCTGGGTTCATCAGGCCCTGCAGATATGCTGAATGGATCTCAAGCATCGTACCCGTAGAGAAGAAGGATGGCCGATGGCGTGTGGCTATAGATTTTCGAGATCTCAACAGAGCCACTCCAAAGGATGAATACCCAATGCCTGTGGCGGAGACATTGATCAACGCAGCTGCTGGCCACAAGGTGTTGAGTTTCATGGATGGCAACGCCGGCGACAACCAGATTTTCATGGCCCCAGAAGATATACACAAGACTCGCGTTCCGAGTACCGGGATCAGTCGGCCTGTTTGAATACGTGGTCATGACTTTTGGTTTGAAGAATGCTGGTGCAACGTACCAACGGGCCATGAACTATATTTTTCATGATCTGATCGGCAAGTTGGTGGAAATCTACATCGACGACGTGGTGGTCAAGTCTGTCTCCATGGAGGGACACTTGGATGACTTGAGGCGCATCTTAGACCGAACTCGGAAGTTCGGACTCAGAATGAATCCAAAGAAGTGTGCCTTTGGTGTGACGGCCGGTCAGTTCCTGGGTTTTTTACAAATCAATCTTGGCGCCCACCGGCGAGCAACGGCTGGCAACACGAAGAGCCGGGAACAACCTAGGGCTACGGCTGGCCCTGGTCCCTCCGAGCGACGGCCCGCAAAGCTCCTGGTACGCACGTCCCGATGCTGGTGCAAGGGCGTGCCACCTGACCTATACCTGGTCGGGGAAGATGATGGATTTGCTTCGCTTAGGTTTCCTGCATGGCATACACGTAAACATTAAATACGAGCCTCGATCGGCTCTCGGGTTTTCTCGTGAATCGGCTCAAGGAGCCGATCCACCCATGATTCGTAAAGGGTTTACGATAGCATGGTGGTCCTGCTTGATCAACATAAAGCTAAAACGATCTACAACGATTTAGGGTTTTCACCGCATAATCGGAACATCCTACTCGTGATTGAGCCTAGCGGCCACGCACGGTGTCAATAAACCAACCCTATATAAGGCCTAAAAACCAACATGAAGTTGATCCCCGGAACATCTTATCTAGGGTTAGCAAACTGCACCCTACGTGCCACCGGATCCTTCAACCCGTTTGCAAGGCCTAACTATGCAGATATTAAGCTAATCCTTGAAGAACAAGGAACAATCATAACGGATCAGATCTACTAAATAATGATCAAGCAAGGTGCCGCCCTTACACCTAAGAAAGGTGTAAGGACGGCTAGACGTCTAAGGGTTGCATGAACGAAAGCATGTAGCAAGGTAAAACGATGCTAACCCTAACACATCTATGATAACTACGTTGCTCGCCATCAAAAAGGCTTCAGCACGAGCAACGCATGAACAGCGAATAAACGTATACTGCCTAGATCGCAAGATGCGATCTAGGCAGCATGATGCTTACCCGGAAGAAACCCTCAAAGCAAGGGGTCGGCGATGCGCCAAGATTGGTTTGTGATGAACGTGATTGTTGTTTATCTCGATAACCCCAGATACATATTTATAGTCCTTAGACTTTCTAACGTGGGAATAATCCCAACCGTGCACGAGCCAAACTCTAACTAACCGACACGTATCCTATCATATTTACAGATACAAGGGCAAACTAGCCCAAACTTCGTGTACAAGGCCGGTTCGCGTATTCTTCCATGTATATTCTTCAAGCCCAATCTTGATCGCGGCCCACCTCTCGATCCGGTCAAATTCGGTGATAACACATGCCCCCCTGGTTTTGGAATTGATAATTCCAAAATCACTCTGCTTTTTCTTCGTCGGGTCATGTCGTGGCAGAGCAAAACCGTCGCAGTATTCTTCATCATGATGCCTTGCCTTCTCAACTTCCCTGCAAGATTTGATAGCTTTAGCATCACTTTCTCGGAAACTGCAATGGCATTAAATCTCCACTAGGCTCCCCCTTATTTAACTGTGCCGACCGATTTGCCTCTTCATCCCCCTCCTCTGTTCTAGCTATCGGCACTGAAAAACCCTCTTTCCCTGTAGCAATGTCTTCTTCTTCCTCCGTCTCCTCCGGCCTCTCTTTCCAATCTTCTTCCTCGAGTGAGCCGATGTCAGAGCCAGAGTGGGACTTCGACTTCGTGCCAGATGGCCCACCAGAAGCCCTCGTCGGATCAGATGGCGACCTGCCCCTGACTGATGGGGAGGGCGACCTCCAAATCCTCATTGAAGGGGAACTGGAGAGCGAGAGCGAGGATGACCTCTACTCCTGGGGGAACCCCACTTCCTCCGATAAGGAGGAGGAAGAGGAAGACGAGGAAGAAGAGGAGGAACAGGAAGAAGAGGAGGAAGACGACTCCTCCTCCTCCGCTGGGTACCCGCCGGCGAAGCGCTTCTGCGCTTGGGCGGACAGTGAAGATGATGATGATGACGAGGAGGAAGAAGCTCCGGCCGAGGGCTGGGGCAGCAACGACGAGGAGTTCTCCGGAAGCAGCGCCGGCGGCAGCTACAATGCCGACGACGAGGGCAGCGAGGATTAGTAGAGTAGGATCAGTAGTACTCGAGCAATCGGCTCTTCTTTTGTTCCCCCCTTCTTGAGCAATCAGCTCTTCATTGTAAAAAAACCCTCCTTTTATTAATGAAGAAGTATTTCCAATCAACTTTTTGCCGATAGTCAAAGTCAAACGATCTCCCAAAAGAGCCGATGGCATCGCATCGGTCTCTACCATAAAAACACGAGTAAGGCCGACCCAGCTGCCCCTCCAAACGGTAACCTCGCGACCTCCGTCCGAGAAAGCAAACTCGGATCCCCAAATCGCCGCCTGAGCAGTTCCAACTCACGGCCACCCGCATCCCAGATCTCGACCGCGCCGCCCCAACTCTACAGCGCATCCAATGGCGGAATCATCCAATACCAACGCCATGGTCTCCGGTCTGAAGGTAATCCTTAACCTCCTCTCGCCATTCGAATCAGCGTTAGGATTAACAGCAAACACCCGAATTAATGTCCTATTCCATTATTAATTTTAGGTTTCAGACATTCTGCTGCCACATCCTTCTCTCGCAAACTCCATGTGTCTCGGTCCCCGTTCTTCCGAGAGTCCCGTTCTCTTAATCTCATGCGAGGCTAACAGAATCCCCTTCGTGAACCAGAACTTAGATCTGTCTTCCTGGGCCGACTGCCTGCGAGCCTGGCCTAATCCTTCTGAGGGTTGGGTGGCATGGTACAACAGAGTGTCCAAAACCCATTATGCCACCTGGGAAACCATAGGGATAGCCGATGCCTTGTCATTATCATTGTCTCCCCTTGAAAAGAATGAAAATATTCTGAAAACCATCGGCTACTTCTGGTCTGATGCACTGAACTGCTTCATGTTTGGCCACAGTCCTATGACACCAACTCTGCTGGACGTGGCCATGATCACAGGCCTAGACATTGCATCCCCAAGCCCCTCTGCGTTTAAGCTGCCAAAAGTCCCTTTCACCCTTTCCTCTAAAAAAGAGTGTACCAGCTGGGGTGCCTACCTCAATCGTTATATGAAAACCAAAGGCCCTGTGACAGAGAGAGAACACACAGCCTTCCTGAACTTCTGGTTGGAGCACTTCATATTCTGTGGCCCATCACTCGCCCCAACCAAGAATTACCTTTCCCTGGCCTATGAACTTGCCAAAGGCACCCAACTTGGCCTTGGTAAACTGTTTCTTGGAGAGGTCTATCGATCTCTCCAACTGATGTCTGTCAAACTATTCTCTCAAAAGACAGTTAAAACTGGAGGCCCCTGGTGGTTTATTCAGTTATGGGCTCAGCTGTACTTTCAGAACCAGATCCCAGACTTCCCATCTTTGGCCACCTGCACCTTCCCAGATGCTAATGGAAAGGAGATCCGATGCACCAGCTATGGCCAAGCTTTGTATGGTCTCCCAGGCAGCAGGCTGATCCCTAAGGAAGCAGCAGGGTGGTTCAAGATTTTCTTCCAAGGCTTGGACAACCCCCTGTTCTTTCCTTATACTGAATCGGAGAACTTTGAGAACCCAGTCTCCTTCCGATTGGATAACTTTGCCGATGACGCTAGCACCCGGCATTTGTACTCTATCATGATCCATCCTTGCTTTCTCCCAGTTGGCATGAGTACCTCAAACCGGATCATCAAGCCTGGTTACGAGTCTTACCAACCGGTAGTAGTAGCCCGACAGCTTGGTCTTGGGCAGGTGCCTCCACACTTCTTCCTACACCACCTGACAGCAAGCAGAGCTGAACTGCCTGACATCCTCACTGGCCAAAGGTGCTATACCTTCTTTGATGCTCTGGCCGTTCCAATTCCCCACAACCTCCGTTTCACCTTCTCTACCGATGGTTTCGAGACTTGGTGGTCCATGTGGAAGACCCATGCCTTCAGAAGAGCTCTAGGACCGCTGCTGAGACAACTTGATGCCGAGTATGACATTCCTGCAGACCAGGTACCATTACTTATAAATTTCTTGCAATGGCTTATGGTAATTGTCTGTAACCTGACTCTATCTCTTGGCAGCAACAAGATGGCCCAGAGCCCACGCAAGCCGATGGCTCCCCCTTCGAATTCCTTCCTCCGGCCCCGGTGGTTCTCTTCTGCCAGAGCTCGCCACCCCTGAAGAAAGTCATAATGCAGAGTCAGCCGATTTCACCGAAATCGGCTCCCAAGAGTAAAGCATCTTCGGGGCCAGTTGCCCCCCGAGCCTCAACTCAGGCGAGGACGGTAGTGAGGAAGGTGGCTGCCAGAAAGACCCTGACGCGCAAAGCTCCTGCCCAAGAAAGCTTGCACGTAAGTCGACTTGTGCCTTGACCATATTTATCTGCCATCCCAGTCTTTTGCAACATGCTTGTACTTCTTTCTACAGACTTCTACCGAAGAGAACTCTAGCGGGGAAGCAGAGTCCAGCCAGAGGGATTCGAGCTCGGGCAATTCCGAGAGGTCTACCACACAGAGCCAGACGGCCTCGCCAGCGCCGGCTTCTAAGAAAAGGTCGACTCCCGAGCCTACTGCTCCCCAGGCTCCGATCAAAACAAGGTCACGCGTGAAGCGTCGATGCGTCAAAAGGGCTCGCAAAGACCCCCAAGTTTCCTCGCCAAGCCAAGAGGTTTCAAATGTAATTACCTCACTGGTTCACATTTCATGCTGTCCCATTGCTACCAGGATCGGCTAATTACTTCCTTTTGCAGATTAATGAGACCTCTAGTGAAGACGTTGAAGAGGTACTGACGCCATCCACCACGCTAGACCTGGCAACCTCAACGCACGGGGCTGATCAAGTGGCTAACCTAGCCAAGCCCACGGAAAAGCCGATCGTCACGGCCTCGGCTGTTCCTCCCACCTTGGGAGAGGTACACTCCACTTCTTCGGCTCTATCCCTTTCCTTGCTGTATACTAATACTGTTCTTGTTTGTTGTGTCAGGGTTGTGACCTTTCAAGCTTGCTGACGTTTGACCCTGAATCCATCGAGCCAGCTACTTCCAAGGCAGGGGAAGAGCCAAGTCCTAGCACGGTCCAGGGTCCACTCCAGCGTCTCAAGGCTTTGCTCTCCTCCTCCGTTGAGACCCTGGTTGAGAATCCCGACGAAGTCAAGGGCATCCTCGAAGATATCCAGCCCCATCTCCCGGTGACACCGCAAGTGAAGCTTTGGCCAGCCGTGACTGCTGTCGGCCTTCAAGTCAAGGGTACAGTCAGCTCGTCAAAGAATTAATCTTCGCCACGCCCAGCTTCCATTGAGGGCCGATATTGCAGACAAGTGTCAGCGGCTCAACGAGAAAAAGGCTGCCTTAGACGCCAAAACTGACACTTCTACCAATAATGCCGAGCTCGAGACCCTGCGTAAGGAACTGGAGAAACTTGAAGAGAGGGTCAGAGTGACCAAGCAGCTTATTCAAGACAAGGAAGCCCTTATTGCCCACTCTCAAGAGGAAGCAAAGGGTCTCACAGCCTATCTGAAGACCGATCTGACTGAAATCCGTGCCCTGAGCAGTCAGTTGGTGACGGGCAAAGATGAGGACGACGAGGCTGAGATCGCCGAGGTGGATCGTATCCGTGCTGACGCCCTTCACGCCCTCACCGCGTTTCTTCAGTAGAGCCTTTATGTGTAAACTATCAAATGTTTTGGCTTTTTATTCTGAAGTCGATGCCTTTGCATCGACTGTACTTGTATGCTGTTGTCTTCGTGCATCTCCTCAAGTTTTCCCTGTGACTTGCATGTAAATTTTTTTTTTACTGGCCGGTTTTTCTATCGGCCCCTCACATTTCACCGCCCATGTATCGCACATGTTCCTCTGATTATGTGCCCCCCGAGCCGAATCTGTCAGGTAACTGCAGATATTGGCTCTGCGGTTATCCAAAGAACTATACCTGAACATCGGCTCTGCAAACATGGCCAATGCCGATTTCCTCGAGCTCACGAGCCGATGTAAACCCATACCCCAGCTTTCCGTCACCTGTTAGATCGACGCTGAACATAGGCAAAACGTATGGCAAGGAATATGGGCCGATTGCTGGAATCGGCCCCCATCTTGATTGCATTGCTCAAAAGAGGTTCACATGTCACTTGTGCCAGCCGATGTCTCATCATCGGCTTTCCTTTGTTTGGGGCGCCACTCCATCTCTTGTGGTCGACCCTCTTCGCCTAGGGTTCGTTGAATTTTCGCGGCCAGATCGGGCCGCGCCTTCCTTAGCGTGTGCAGGTATAACCTTTCGGCTTCCTCCAAACCGCGCGAGCCATCGAACCCTACGCTTTTGGGAACGGCTGAGTCCATCGTGGCACCACCTTGGCCAGTGGTACTTGTCCTCTTCTTCTTCTTCATAGTCATCTTCCAACTCCTCGAGGTCTTCTTCCCGAGAGGACTCGGCTTGGCTTGTTCCTAGATGGGAGAGGCCCAAGACGTTTGAACACCGACACGTCTCGTTGCACCCTTCTTCTTCGTCTACATTCCGGGCGCTTGCCGATTGTAGGCAATCGGCTCATTCCCCGAATCCCAGCAGTGTTTGAAGAAAGGGCAGGTCCCGGTGCTTGTCCACGTCGTCCTGTTCTCTCGACTTCTCCCTTGGCGTAGCGCTCATATCCCTCCTCGTTGCGATCATGCCGATGATGTCTCCTGGGCGTTCCCGCTAGCTAGACGATCCCTTTCATCGTCGCTATTGTACCGCCGGCGCTGGGTCATACCGACTCACGTATTTATTGAGGAGATGATCGGAGAGAGGTCGTTGATATCGTAAATTCCTTCACTTCTCCCTCTGCGTGATGTAGCGCTTGCCATCGTGTCGGAGCCGATCGCGTGGAGCGGCTTCCTCTTTGTCCTTGCTACGAGAGCGGCTGCCTCGCCTTTGTCCTTTCCAGAGTGGTGCCCGAGGCTCGACCATGTTGATGCTTAACGAAAAACTCCGGCTGGCACCCCTCGGGGTAAGCGTACTCCACCGTGTTGTCGGCGGGGAAGGGTGTGTGTCGACTTTCATGGCGTACCGGTTTGAAGATTAGGACGCCCTTGCTCTAATCGCCATTTGGATCCGCCGACGCCACACCCTGCAGGCCGTTAGTGTTATGGCTGAACTCTGTTATGCCATTTGCAATATGGCTTTCCATTCAGCTCTCCCGTGCCGTGGGGAGTTTGAGACCGTCGGGTAACTTCAGCTGCTTTTCCTTGAGTAAGAGATCAAGAATTTGCTCGGCTTTGGTCACGTCGAAGTCAAACCCTCTAGGAGGACCTTGTGGCTTCACCCATTTGCGGGACACGGGGTTGCCCCCGAGTCCATTCAAGCTACTGCTACCTCTTGATCTCTCGCGGACCCTTCATCTTCATCCTGCTTCAACCAAGACTACCGCACGCTTGAATTTGTCCCGGTACAAGTCTCGGGTGGCGCTGTTCATATAACGACGCTTCGAACCATGTGCGCCGATGAAGGGTAATCAGCTTGGGAGGCCATATCCTTGATTGGTGATGCAAGGCCCATCACCGCCAACTCGACTGCTTCTTTTTCGGTCACACGAGCCGAATAACATCGGTTCCTAACAGCTCCTGAAGCGCCGGATGTATTCCTGCCACAGCTCTCACGCCCGACGTACTTGTGCTAGGATCGGCAATGCCGACATCTGGAAGCCTCTCGAGTGATATCTGCATGTGGAACTCGTTCTTCCAATCGCTTCCAAGTCCGGATCGAGTCCGGTGGCAACGAGGTGTACCACCCGAAGCCGATCCCGTGAGGGACCGTGCGAAGAACCTCACGCGTGAGTGGATCTCGCAGCTGAGATCGTGCCCGACCTGCGCCAAATATCGGCTTACATGCTCGATTGAGCTGGAGCCATCTGCCCCACTAAACTTGGAGAATTCAGGGAGCCGATATTTGGGTGGTAGTGGGATCAAATCGTAGTCGTTGGGGTACGGCTTGGAATAGCCGATTGCCTCCTTTCGCCGGCACCATGCCGAACTGGTCTCTTAAGATCGTGCTGATCTGATCCGCCGTGCTAGCTGCAGGAGTTGAACTCTGAAGATTTGCTGGGGTGGCGTACTTAGCTAGCCACGCTTGCTTCTCGAGATCTGAGCTAGCCACAGGAGTTGAGCTCTGGAGGTTCGTCGGAGCGGCATACTTAGCCAGCCACGTCTGCTTCTCAAGATCTGATCCGAAGCCCCTCCCCGCTGTTCCGGAAGTCCCCGTCTGTTGCAGTCTGGTTCACGAGTGCCCAGTTACTGTTGTCTGGCACGTATGTGCACGTGTATCCGTGAGGGATCTCCTTGGGCGCCTCGTACAAGAACTGGTAATCACTAGGATCGCCCCCGATCTTGTAGACAACGAATGCCGGTGTATTCGGCACCTCTGGTGCTGCCAACGCGAACGGCAGCGGTGGTCGGCTCTGGAGTGGTAGCTCCCCTTGATGAGTTCCTAGAGCTGGTCCTGACGGAGAGTACCGATGATTCAAGATTTCATGGAGCACTCGCAGAGCGACCCACTCCAAAGTGTTCATGTCGGGGGGATTACCCCCGGTATGGCAAAGTCCTCGAGTCTACAAGCGCGCAGCACTTCGCGGATCAAGAAAAGACGCCACGGATCAAAAGATATGAAGGAAAACGGAAACAACGACACTCTAGGGCCGACTGACCGCGCCTGGGCCGACTCCGGCTTCTCCTGGCCCGATCCGGCTCCAGCTGTGCTCGGCCCGCCCAAGCTCTGCGCCAGGCCGGCTTCCGGCTCCAGGCCCTGCGATCGCTCCAGGCCGCCTGGGCCGCCTCCACCTGGGCCGCCTCTTGCGTACGTGGCCGGCTCGCGCGCTCGCTCGATCGAGAGATCGATCGATATGGCCGGCTCCTTTTCCTACGTACTTGCATGGCCGGCTGCTCCCAGGAAGCATTGTGGTGGCCAGCTTCTCCAAGGCCATGCACGAAGCCACAGCTACTCCCAGTACATGGCCGGCTGATGAAGGCCACGTACGATCCAGCTTCCACCATGCATAGAGGAGATCGATCAAGCATCCAAGGCATTGGATCCCCTGCCAGGAGTACGATCGGGACAATGACCAGACATCGTGCTACTCTAGGTACAGGCTATCGCTAGACTCACTGTGGTGCAATAGTGGCACTGTGTATACAGTTGATGAGACCCCAGTAGTCAGGTCAGCTACAGTGCATGCGGGCCATCTCTTGTCCCCTGGGTGCCACTATATAAGGCACACCAGGGGGAGCCCTTCAGGCTCAGATTCTCTCGAAGGGCCAACGCTGCCCTCTCTCTCACTCGGCTCAGATACGAGCAGCCGGCCAGGCTCTCTCCAAGCCGGCCCGGCTCCCTCTTAGCTCACAGTAGCTTCTTCCTTCTTAGGACAAACAGCTCAAGGAGCAACTATGTAACACCATATATCGTCATATACATCAGACATGCAGGAGTAGGGGTTTTACCTCCACCGTGAGGGCCCTGAACCTGGGTACATCACCGTGTGCTGTGTACCAATCCCGCATCCGGATACCGTCGACGCCCACACAGGAACCACCTTCTTTAGCTACCCCAGTAGGCATATGCCGTGACGACACCACGACATTTGGCGCCCACCGTGGGGCCTCGCAGGTGGCGCCGGCCGAGTTCTGGCCCGGACGGGACCCTTCCTCATCATCGTCGCCGCCGCGGCCTTCAACGCCGCCGCATCGCCGCCCTCTCCGGGCATGTCCTCACCGCCGCGCCTTCAACACCGTGAGTTTCGCCTCCGCCCGGCCCTGCGCCGCGAGCTCCTTCATCAACGCATACGTCTCCAACAAGACCCGGGTCTTGGCCCCGGAGAACCGCCACACACCAGGCTGGCCGCGGCCACGCCATCCACTTTAGCTACACGAGAGCAGCAGCAAGCAGCGCCGGCAATAGCACGGCGGCAAACATCCAGGCACGCGCATGTGCGAGCGCATGCACGCAATCGGCTCCGGCAACACCAACAGCTCCAGCACTCCTCGTCTGGCGTGCCACGCACCCCGCCGTGGTCGACTCCGGCTGCCGCTCCGGCTGCGCCCTTGTCACCTCCGGCTACACGCCCTACAGTGTCGCCGGGCCCCGACGCACCCCATCGCGTCCGGCTCCCGCGTGACCTCCAAGTCCGGCTTCCGCCCTTTGGCTCCGGCTTCCGCAGCACCGCGCCCACGCACGCGCCACGCCCCGTCCGGATTCGGCTGCGACACGCCACCCCGCGCCGGCTACCGCCCTGCCGGCTCGCGCCTTGTCCGGCTCGCCCCTGCGTAACATCGTCCGGCTGCGCCCTGTGCACGCTATGGCCGGCTCCTCCGACCACGTACGTGCCACACCTCAGGCTGCTGCGCCCCGTGCACATCGCCGCCGGCTACCGCCCTGCCGGCTCCGCAGCGCGCCCTCACCGGCTTCGTGCTCGTCCGCCGCGCACCAGCCGCAACCATGCACCCTGGCTGCCGGCCGCGCGCACGTCCGCGTCGCCCCGCTCCCTGCGCAGCTCCGGGGCTGCGCGCCACGCCCACGGCCATCTCCGCCTTCCCGGCTGCGCCACGGCCTCCCGCGCTTACGCCCGCCACAGCCTCCTCCGCCTCACGCGCCTCGCCACCCGGCCGCCACTCGGCTGCGCCCTGCGCGCCTTCGGCCGGTTGCGAGCTGTGTCCAGGCCTGCGCACGCGCTCATGACCCGTCCTCTACCGGTTGTGCAAAGAGAAAAATAAAGGGAAAGTGGACCCGGCTGGAGAAATGGCCGGATGGAAGAAAAAAAAAAAAAAAAAAAGAGAGAGATAGAAAAAGAAAAAAAAAAAAAAAAAAAAAGCCCAAGTCGGCTGATTTACCTGCCAACTGCGCGTGTGGCTGCCGGCTGAAAAAAAAAAAAAAAAATAGAAACATCCATGCCGGCTAAAAAAAAAAAGGAACTAGTGTCCGGCTGAATATAGAAAAATCCTCCTTGCTGAGGAAAATAAGTTGCCGGCTGAAAAAGAAAAAAAAGTTTGCTCCAGCTGAAAGTACTTCGCCGGCTGACAAAAAGAAATAAAAATATCTGTCCGGCTAAAAACATGCCGCCTACTGAATCCGCTCGATGTTCGATCGATCGAGCCGGCTGCGCCGGTGCCGGCTGGGCGGGCTGTCCTTAACCCGGCTGGGGCTGGGTCTGTTTGGTTGGTCGCCGACTCCGCTCGTACCGGTTCCGCCTGTCCAGGCCGGCTGGGGAATGGGATGAGTGGGGCCTGCACCGACCGAACCAGCCCGAGCGCGTTCAGTCGCCCGTCCGGCTGAACCTCGAGCAGCCGGATCTGCATCGACTGCGTACATCCGCGACGCGTTTGGTAGCTTGGCCGGCTGGAGTCAAGCCGGCTGAGGCCATCGACCATCGACACTTCCCGCGCACGCGCGAATCGGCCACCCCCGAGAGACACTCGGTGGGTCATCCCTCTCACACCGCCGCGCCTCCGCACCTCTTTCGGCTCGCGCTTCACCGCCACCGGCCGCGCCTCGCCCTCTTCCAGCCGCGCTTGCACCGACTCGCCCACGCGGCTGCGCCCTCTCGCCGCCACCCGCAGCCGCGTTTGATGGCTTGGCCGGCCGGAGCCAAGCCGGCCGAGGCCACCGACCACTCCTCGCCGCTACGGCTTCCACAACTCGTCATCACTATCGAGATCAACCCTCACGGCCGAAAACAAAATGTAAGTATCGTTGAGTAACTCTCCGCACCGCCGCTGCCGGGTAACCGAGTTACACTCGGGCTACCCCCTCTTCCGCCGCACTGCCGCTCAACCCCGGACCGACTCAACTCGTCCCGGGGCTGCGCCGACGGCCGGTCCACGATGCTCTATCCCACGGACGGATTAGTAGGTGTGTACGGTGACCAAAGGCCCACTCTTCGACTCAGCTGTTGTCCGCAACCCGGCTTCATGGCTAGCAAGAGCAAAGCCGGCCGGTCGCCTCACATGAACGACGTCCAAAGAGAATCACCTTGGGCATCCCGGCCTTCGCCGATGTCAAGCTCGAATGAGTCCGCCCTCAAAGTCTAAGTACCGGTGCGCTCCACTTTGCGGCCCACTTGACCCAGCTACGGACCGCAACCCGGCCTGTATGGTCGGGCAAGAGAAAAAAGCCAAAGAGCGGGGGGGACATGAAAATGACTCCAGGGGGCTCGGACAAAACCGAGCCGGCATCCCTCTACATAAAGCTAGCACTGCTAAGGCTGCACATATTATATGTCTTTACTGACTAACTTTGTCTCTTATATGACTATCTCCGATGGACTACATCGAGTTGGCGGACCCCAAAGTCCACCTTGCCAGCGGCCCAGAGCCTTCGAGCTGGCGGTCCTCAGCGACCACTTCCGGGTGCTCTTCAGCACGAGCCGGCGGACACCGAGTCCACGCTGGCCGACCCAGCAGCCTTCGAGCTGGCGGTCCTCAGCGACCACTCCCGGGTGCTCTTCGAAGACGCAGCCGGCGACACAGAGTCCACCTTGCCGCCGGCCCGCAGCCTTCGAGCGCGGGTCCTCGCCGACCACTCCCGGTGCTCTCTCAGCACGAGCCGCGGATGTCGCAGTCCGACCCGCAGCGGCTCCAGCCTTCGGCGCGGCCTCGCGACCCGCTCAGGTGCTCTTCGGCACGAGCCGGCGGACACCGAGTCCACCTTGCCGGCACCCACCTTCGGGCGGCGGTCCCCGCGACCACTCCGGGTGCTCTTCGCACGAGCCGGCGGACACGAGTCCACCTTGCCGCCGGCCCGCAGCCTTCGAGCCGGCGGTCCTCGCCGACCACTCCGGGTGCTCTTCGGCCACGAGCCGGCGGGACACGAGTCCACCTTGCCGGCGGCCCAGCGCCTTCGAGCCGGCGGTCCTCGCGACCACTCCCCGGTGCTCTGAAGACGAGCCGGCCGACACAGAGTCCACCTTGCCGCCGGCCCAGAGCCTTCGAGCTGGCGGTCATCAGCGACCACTTCCGGGTGCTCTTCGGCACGACGAGCCGGCGACACGGAGTCCATTCGGCGCTCGTCCGGCTGCACCTGGCTCGCCGCCTCGTCCGGCTGGCGCCTGATCCGGCTGCGACCTCGCCGCCTCGTCCGCGCTGCGCCTTCGTCGTCTCGCCCGGCCGCGCCGCCCGCGCGCCTCGTCCGGCCGCGCTTCGCCGCCTCGTCCGGCCGCGCCGCCCGCCGCGCTCGTCGGCCGCGCCTTGTCCGGGCCGCGGACTTGCCGTCGCCTCGTCCGGCCACCGCCCGCCGTCTGCGCCCGGCTCGGCGCTCGTCCGGCTCGCGACCGCCGTCGCCTCGTCCGGCCGCGCCTTGTCCGGCCGCGACCCGCGCTGCCTCGCTGCGGCTGCGCCTTGTCCGCGCCGCACACCGCGCCTCGTCCGGCTGCGCTCGCGCGCTGTACGGCTGCGCCTTGTCCGGCCGGCCGACGCGCTCGTCCGGCTGCGCCTTCGGCCGCTCTCGCCCCGGCGCGCGCCGCCTCTCGCTCCGCTGCGCCTTGTCCGGCTGCGATTGCCGCTCGCCTCGCCGCGCTCGCCCCGCCGCTGCGCCCGGCCGCGCTCTTGTCCGCCGCGGCCTTGCGCGCTGTCGCGCGGCGCCTTCGCCGCCCGCCCGCGCGCTCGCCGCGCGTCCCGGCCTCGCCCGCTGCGCTCGTCTCGCCGCGCTCGCCGCTCGTCCGGCCGCGCTCGCCGCCGCTCGAGCCGGCTGCGTCCTGGCCGCGCGCGCCGTTCGGCCGCCTTGTCACGGCAGCGCTTGTCGGCGCAGGCCGGCTGCCTGGGCTGCGACGTTCGTCCGCTCGTCCGGCTGCGCCTTGTCCGGCTGCGACCGCGCACGCCTCGTCCGCTGCTCGCCGCTCGCCGCTTTCGCCCGGCCGTGCGCCGCGCTCGTTCGCTGCGCCGCTCGCCTTCAAGCGCTGTCCTGCTCGCCGATGCTGCGTCTGCGGCCGTGCGCATGTCCTTGGGCCGCGTTCGCCTCGCCCGCCGTGGCTTCGCCGCCGTCCGCTGCGCCTTCGCCGCCTCGTCTGCTCACGCCGCTGTCCCGCTGCGCCGCCGGCTGTGTGGCTGCGCTCGTCCGGTTGCTGCATTGCCGCTCGCTCCAACTACACTTCGCCGTTTCGCCTGGCCGCGCATAACCGGCTGCGGCCGTCGCCTCGCCGCTGCGCCTTGCCGCGCTCGCCGCGCTGCGCTTGACTCGGCATGCGACCATGCCTTCGTTCGCGCTGCGCCGTCGCTCGCCGCCTGCCGCTTCGCCGCCCGCCGGCCTCGCTCCGGCTTGCGCTCGTCCGGCCGCGCCTTCGTCGCCGCTGTCCTGGCCGCGCGCTGCTCGCCGCGCTGCGCTGTCCGCGCGCTGCGCCTGCCGCCTGCCCGGGCCAAGTGCTTCGTCCGGCTGCGCGCCTGTCCGCGCGCTCGTCATGCGCGTGCGCCCGTCGCTGCGCCTGCTCGGCGCCTGTCCGCCGCGTCCGGCCGCTCGCGCTGCCGGCCGCGCCTGCTCGCTGCGTCGGCCGCGCTGGCCGCTCGCCGCGGCCGCGCTGCTGCCTCGGGCGCACCCCGACGCACGTTCGGCTGCGCGCTTCGTCCGGCTGCGCGCCGTTGCCTCGTCGCTGCGCTTCTGCGCTCGCCTCGACCACGCGCCTTCCGCCGCCTGCTGCCCGGCTGCGACCGCTCGCCTCGTCCGGCTGCGCCGCCGCGCCGCGCTGTTCGGCTGGGCCTCGCGCCATCGCTCCGGCTGCGCACGCCGCCGTCACAGCTGCGCCGCGCTTCGCCGCGCTTCGCTCGTCGGCTGCGCCTGGTCGGCTACAGCGCGCCACCGCCGTCGCTCGCCGCTTCGCCGCTCGCCGCTGCGCCTGTCCGCGCTGCGCTGCCGCTATCGTCCGGCCGCCGTCGCTCGTCCGGCGCCCTACCGCCAGCCATCGTCCGCTGCTCGCTCGTCCGCTGCGCTGTTCGCTCGCCGCCGTCCCGGCTGCGCCGCTCGCCGCCCTCATCCGCTCCGCTCTCGCCGCCATCGCCGCTGGCTGGGCTCGGCCGCTGCGCCCTCGCCGCCTTGTCCGGCTGCGCGCGCTTCGCGCCTCGTCGCTGCGCCCTCGCCACCCTCGCCCGGCTGCGCCGTCGCCGCCATCATCCGGCTGCGCCTTCGCCGCTCGTCGGCGCGCCGCGCCGCTCGCCCGGCTGCGCCTTCGCTGCCTTACGCATGGTTGAGATCGGCCTTGCCGACTGCGCGCCTCGCCATGGTCTACATCGACATCGCCATCATCATCTACATCATCAACATAGAGTTCGGGACCCTCCACGCGACTCGACTGCTCTTCGAGTCCCACGCAGGCTCGGGGCTAACGCTCTGAGAGCGATTACCCCGTAATGGCAAAGTCCTCGAGTCCACAAGCGCGCAGCACTCGCGGATCAAGAAAAGACGCCACGGATCAAAAGATATGAAGGAAACGAAACAACGACGCCTCTAGGGCCGATCGCGCCGCTGGGCCGACTCCGCTTCCCGGCCGGATCCGGCTCCGCCTGTGCTCGGCCCGCCCAAGCTCGCGCCGGGCCGGCTTCCGGCTCCAGCCCTGCGATCGCTCCAGCCGCCCGGGCCGCTCTCCACTCCGGGCCGCCTTGCGTACGTGGCCGGCTCGCGGCTCGCTCGATCGAGAGATCGATCGATATGGCCGCTCTTTTCCTACGTACTTGCATGGCCGTGCTGCTCCCAGCAGCTGTGTAGGCGTGGCTTCTCCAAGGCCATGCACGAAGCCACAGCTCTTCCTCGCATGACATGGCCGGCCGATGAAGGCCACGACGATCCAGCTTCCCACCATGCATAGAGGAGATCGATCAGCATCCAAGGCATTGGATCCCCCGCTGCAGAGTGCGATCGGGACAATGACCGGACATCGTGCTGCTCTAGTACGAGGCTGTCGCTAGACTCACCGTGGTGCAATAGTGGCACCGTGTATACGAGCTTGATGAGACCCCGCAGTCGGGTCAGCTACGGGCATGCGGGCCATCTTCATGTCCCCCGGGTGCCACTATATAAGGCACACTGGGTGGAGCCCTTCGTGCTCAGCATTCTCTCGAAGGGCCAACGCTGCCCTCTCTCACTCGGCTCGATACGAGCAGCCGGCCGTGCCTCTCCAAGCCGGCCCGGCTGCCCTCTTAGCTCACGCGTAGCTTCTTCCTTCTTAGGACAAACAGCTCAAGGAGCAACTATGTAACACCATATATCGTCATATACATCGGACATGCGGGAGTAGGGTTTTACTCTCCTCCGTGAGGGCCACCTGAACCTGGGTACATCACCGTGTGCTGTGTACCAATCCCGCATCCGGATACCGTCGACGCCCACACAGGAACCACCTTCTTTAGCTACCCCGTAGCATATGCCGTGACGACACCACGACAGTTCACCAGGCTCTCAGAGTGGCGGTGTAGCGAATGAGCTACCATGAAATTGATCTCTTGACGCAAGGACGTGGTGCGTTCTTCTGAAGGGGTGGACAGGTCCACTCCATCGAGCGCGCCTTCAGGTGAGAACCTCTCCACCTGATGCCGTGTGAGCGGGTCCGTGGAAAGAGCCGATGAGGTCAGCCTCGAGGAGAGCTTTGACATCGTCATACTTCTTCTGAGCTCCTCCGCGCATCCTGTACGTGATCGGGATACCTTCCGCCATCTCGGATGTAGATGGCGATGCAGATTCGATGTCGAAGACCGTCCCACCGGCGTGCCGGAATGTGTTGGCGTCCGAAACCCACCGGCGAGCAACGGCTGGCAACACGAAGAGCCGGGAACAACCTAGGGCTGCCGGCTGGCCCCCGGTCCCTCCGAGCGACGCGCCCGCAAAGCTCTCGGTACGCACGTCCCGATGCTGG